>NW_007114064.1:245214-273508 GCF_000164805.1 Carlito syrichta
CACTCACCTCAGCCTCCCAAAGTGCAGGATTACAGGCTGAGCCACCAAGCCCGGCCCAGGTGTCATTTTTAAAGAACCAATTGGTTCATTAGAAACTAAGGATCAGCCAGGTGTGGTGGCTCACCCCTGTAATCCCAGCACTTTGGGAGGTAGAAGCGAGAGGATTGCCTGAGCTCAGGGGTTCGAGACCAGCCTGAGCAACATGGTGAGACCTCGTCTCTACAATACATCAAGAAATTAGCCAGGTGTGGTGACGCACACCTGTGGTTCCAGCTACTTGGAAGGCTGAGGCGGAAGGATCACCTGAGCCCAGTAGGTCAAGGCTGCGGTGGCTGTGGGTGTGCCACTGCAAATAAAGAAAAAAGAAGTTAAAAATCATTTTTCAAGGTGAACCAAAGCATTGGGGCGAGGATTACTTTGAGTAAGAGAACCAGTGAAGTCACTGAATGTCTGTATGGCCTGCAGTCCAAGTAGGCTAGGGAGGAGAGGACCGGCTATAGGTCTGGCTTAGGACACCTGCAGGGAGGTGTGAGGGTCAGAGGGGAAAAGAGGATTGTGTTGCTGGGGAGGAGAGCCAGTTCCCACAATGGAGAGTGAGACAGAAGGCCCCCAGGTGGAAACAGAAGACAGAACAGCATGAGTGCCCAAGACAGGGCATTTAGGATGGGGCAGAATCAAGGGGTTGTCCCAGGGAAAAGGGCAGAAGGGATCCTTCTGGAGGCCAGGCAGGCCTTGACTAGATAGAAAGGGTCCCTGCTGCTGACTGTTCTGTTCCACTCCAGGTTTCTCCATTTCGTCAGGGGAGGAATGTGGCCTCTGGCTCTGCTGGTACCTTGAGGGGGCTCGGGGCAATGAGAACTTGCCAAAGATACAACCACCTTGCTATGGCCTGGTCCACTGCAGGCTGTGGGAATCGCCTCCAGGAAATGGGTCCCCTATACCCTCAGTGAGCAGAAGAAACCAGGGCACCCTGAGGCCACACTGGTCAGTCACCCCACAAAAGGAGAGGCAAGAGGGTGTTGCAAGCCCGGCCAACTGTCGTTGTCCACTTCCTGCTCATCCTGTGTCCCACAGCTCTGTGGCTGGGCCAGACCAGGGGACTTTAAAAACAGGTATTGAGGTCAACACTTAGCCAGTGTTTTGTCTTCTGCTAATCTGTGGTTTGCAAGGCAAAAGCAGGAGATGACAGCGGCAGGGACAGAACTCAAGCGCTGTGGGGGGAGGAGGAGCGGACTTCCCACAAGGGCTGGGGGAAGGGACTGGGGCCAGCTGCTGACATTTTTACAAAACAAATAAGTGTGAGGCCTAGCTGGTGACCTCAGTGTGATGGAAAAAGACGGTCAGTGGCATGCCTGCCAGAAATGGCAAGTTTCTCAGCCCACCTGTTAGGAAGCGGAAAGGGAGATGTTGAGTCATATCACCCCAACAAACAGTTATCAAGTGTCGACTACATGCCCGGCATGGCTCTGGGCATTTTATGTGGGTCTACACCAGCAGTTCCCAACCTTTTTGGCATCAGGGACTCGTTTCATGGAAGACAATTTTTCCACAGATGGGGGGGTGAGGGGTGTTGAGAGTATGTGCTGTCAAGTCTCAGCTCTACCTCAGATCATTAGGCCTTAGATTCTCATAAGGGGCATGCAACCTAGATCCCTCGCATGCGCAGTTCACAATAGGGTTTGCGCTCCTATGAAATTCTAATGCCGCCTCTGATTTGACATAAGGCAGAGCTCTCTGCTCTTCTGCCACACCTGGTTCCTAATAGGCACTGATCCATGTGTGGGGGGGTGTTGGGGATCCCTGGATTTGTACACTCAGTCCTCCCAACCATCCCAGATGGAGGGCTCCACTATGGATTCCAGTTCAGAGAGGAGGAGGAAGCTGAGGCAGAGGTGTTAGTTTACCCATCCAAGGCTGGACAGTTAAGAAGTGGTGGAAAAGGGATATGAAAACTGGCCGGTTGTTCCCAGAACCTCTAGAGTGAGAACCCATCACCCAGGCCTGCTACCAGGGGCCTTGAAACAGGTCCAGTAAAGAGGGATTTTTGTGTTCTTGTGTGTGTACTTGTGCCCAGGCAGTTGTGTCTTGGCCTGTGTTCCGGTTATCTATTGCTGCATAATGACTCACTCCAAAATTTAGTGACAAAAAACACAACTACCATGTTATTATTATCTCTCACTATGCTGGGGGTTGACTGCCTTCAGCTAGACAGTTTTTTGCTTTCTATCTCTGTCTCCATCTCATGCAATTGCCGACAGACAATGCCTGGGGCTGAAGTCATATGTTTTTTAAAAACGTATTTTTAAGCTGGGCTCGGTGGCTCAGCCTGTAATCCCACACCTTTGGGAGGCTGAGGTGAGTGGATTGCCTGAGCCTACGGGTTCGAGACCCGCCTGGGCAACTTGGCGAGACCTCATCTCTATAATAAATCAAAAAAAAAATTAGCCGGGCATGGTAGTGTGCGCCTGTAGTTCCAGCTACTTGGAAGGCTGAGGCGGAAGGATCGCCGGAGCCCAGCAGGTCGAGGCTGCGGTGGCCGGGAGTGGCCACTGCACTCCAGTCTGGGCGACAGAGTGAGACTCCAACTCAAAAAAAAAACGTATTTTTATTTTTTAGAGATAGAGTCTCACTATGTTGCTCAGGCTGGACTCGAACTCCTGGGCTCAAGTGATCCTCCTGCCTCAGCCTTCTGAGTAACTAGGCTTATAGGTACATACCAAGATGCCAGTTGAAGTCATATTAAAGGACTCCCTCTCCACTCACACATCTGGCCATTGAGGCTGGTTGTCAGCGGAGACCTCAGCTAAGACATCGCCATGTGGCCTCTTTGTGTAGTCGGGGCTTCCCCACAGCATGGTAACTGGTTTCTAAGAGTTAGTATCCTGAGCGACAAAGGAAGTCATATAGTAACATTTCTCTCATTGTCACAAATCAACCCAGACTCAACGCAGGGACCAGAGGCTCCAGCTCTTGATGGAAAGAGTGGCTTCAGATTTTTTTTTTTTTTGAGTTGGAGTCTCACTCTGTCGCCCAGGCTGGAGTGCAGTGGCACGCTCATAGCCACTACAGCCTCAGCCTGCTGGGCTCAGGCGATCCTTCTGCCTCAGCCTTCCAAGTCACCATGCCCCAGATAGTTTTTTAATTTATTGTAGAGATGAGGCTCACCTAGTTGCCCAGGTTGGTCTTGAACCTCTGGGCTCAGGCAATCTTCTCACCTCGGCCTCCCAAAGTGCTGGGATTACAGGCTTGAGTCACATTGTGCCTGGCCTGGCATCAGATTTTAAGAATGGCATGTGGCATGGGAGATCTTGTGGCTATCTTGGAGAATGCGCTCTACCACAGCAGTTTTTTTTCTTTTTCTTTCTCTTATTTTTATCTTGAGAGGGCCTCAGCTCTCTGTGAATTACGCCTCCAATTCATCCTGGGGTCATTGCCACTGGTGACAAGATGCTCAATGAGTAAGGACCAAGAGCCTTGCCTAATAACCTCTGTTCTGCCCCCGTCGGAATTTCTCTGCTAGGCCAGGCACTGAACCGGGAGTTGAGGATACAACACCCTGCTCCTGGGCAAGACTGCAACTATCAGCCTTGAGAAGAAGATTCTCCCAATTCCAGATCCTGCAGAATTGCCTTCAGTTTCTATAAATGTACATTGAGGAGGCCCAGAGTACAGGCAGGGATACAGTAGGGTTTATCAGGTGTGGAGAGCCCTGTCTTTTGAAGTGTTCTCACCCCATCCTTTTGTGGGCCTTTCTCTGTTCATTGTTATGGGCTGAATTGTGTCCCCCCCAACCCTATTCGTGTGTTGAAGCCCTAAAGCTCAGGCCTTCAGAATGTGACTATATTTGGAGTTAGGGCCTTTAAAAGGTTTATTAAGCTAAAGTGAGGGCATTAGGTAGGCTTAATACAATATGACTGGCATCCTTAGAAGAGAAGGAAATTTGGACACATGGGAGACTCCAGGCGTGTGCATGAAGAGGAAAGACTGTGTGAGACACAGTGAGAGGGCGGCCATCTGCAAACCAAGAAGAGAGGCCTCACCAGAAACCAAACCTTGATCTTGAACTTTCAGCCTTCCAGAACTGTGAGAAAATAAATGTCTGTTGTTTAAGCTATCCAGCCTGTGGTATTTTGTTGCAACAGCCGGAGCAGACTGATATATTCATCCTGTGTCCCCTTGAGAAAAGACCCCTTCAGGTGAAGTGACCAAGGTGGACACAGGCTCCCAGAAGGCCTCTTCCTAAATAAAATTACCCGGAAGAGTTGGAGAAGCCCCTTTCTCCCCCACCCTGCCCTGCCAGCATATAAGGCTGCTTTGATTGGATTAACCAGTGGTCACCCAGGTGGCCCTGGACTTGCCAGTTAGGGGTCAGCTCAGGACAGGCAGGAAGCTGGCACAACGTGTCAGCCAGTCTGGGGACAGGTGGAGGCTGTAGGCAGCAGGGCAGCCCCCAGCCTGGCCCCAGAGGGGTTGTGATATTTGGATGCCCCCAGGCCTTGTCTGACTCACGCAGCACCCTGAGTGTCCCAGGTCTGGCCCCTGAAGGTGTGCTGTCTGGCCCCGGCTCTGTCAACACTCTGGAGTGGATGCAGGTACTGAGCAAGTAGAAAAGCAGCCCTCAAGGCAGCTCCCCACAGCCCAGCCTGCTCCAGGGTGCAGGCAGGTGGCCCTTCCTCCTCCTGGGCTCTGTTTCCAGCATACATGAATCCAGGGCCTGTCTGGCCCCGATGCATTTTTTATTTTGCTATATTCTTTCCATTGTCCTGATGTGAATAATTTAAACTGACACAGAAAGAAAGGGCAGCTCTTGCCACAGAAGGGAGCTTGTCAACTCCCCAAACCTGCGTTTGTTTTCGCCTCCTGCACTCATCTCTTCCCTGTTCTGTTTTGTCTGTCTGCCTCATACTAGAACCTTTCTCTAGTTCTCTCTTGCTCAACACGCATGCATGTGCGCACACACACACACCCGCTCCCCCGCCCCAGGTGTTGGTGGGCAGTGTGTGATGTGTGTCTGTCTCCCTTTCATTGTGAGTTGTCTGTCTCCTCCGTCTTTGTCATTCTATTTCTCATTTCCCTTCTGTCCTTTGTGTCTCTCTGCTGTTTGCATATGTGAGGGAGAGAGCTGCATCATTTGTGAAGTGGCCTATTTCACAGTCTCATTTTACAATCACACAGCATCAAACTCCCCAGGGAGTTGTGTGGGGAAGACAGAAGGTGGAGCCAGGGAGGGGTTCATCATTCTTCCTCAGGAAAGCCGTGGATCCTCAGAAGACATAAGGGGCAAGATTGGAGTTCACAGACACTCAGGAGCGCTTCTGTGTTACCTGGACCTTCTGTGACCGGTACATGGAGCTCCAGCTGGCCACTGGCATTGTCTGCAGGGCAGCCTTGGCCTCTCTCAGCCTTGAACCAGAAAGCAGGCTTTGTCAGGAGAGGGGATAGCCAGGATTTCCTGAAGGTTTTGGCCTTCAGCCTGCAACCTGGCACATCCAATAGAAATATAATGCGAGCCTCAAATGTGAACCACATATGAAATGTGAAAGGTTTGAGTGGCCGCGTTAAAAAAGGAAAAAGAAACAGGTGAAATGGATTTTAATAATATATTTTATTTAACCCAGTGTATCCAAAATATTATTTCAATATGAAATCAAGAAAAAAAAATCATAAATAAGATAGTTGACATTAGAACAAAGTCTTCAAAATCTGGTGTATAGTCCATGCTTAGAGCGGATCTCCATTTGGATTGATGTCATTTCAAGTGCTCAGTAGACACGGGTGGCTAGTGGCCACTGTCCTGGACAGTACAGACCTAGCCTAACTAAGACTGGGGTCTGGGATGTCAGTTTCGGCTGCAATACGAGGGCATCCCCCGACGGTGTGAATGATGGGAAGACTGTGAGGTGATGTGCAGGAAGTTCACTGAGCCATCATTCCCCCGTTACCGTCATTAGCAGTAATCATCATTAATGCGCTGGCATGGCCACGTCGGCCGTGTTGCTGCCTGTTCCGGTTCATGCAGCATTCTGTGCTGGGGAATTGCTGACCCAGATTCCGCTCTGTGGGGAGCTGAAGGTATGGATTCCAGGGGCTCTAGGCCTACCCCCCAGCTGGGGCCTCACCTACTAGGTGTGTGTGCTCTCTACCTCACAGTAAGTACCAGGCACCCCTCCAGTCGTCCCCTTCTATATATAGAGCTGTGTGGTGACAGCTGGCCATCTGACTCATCAGTCACCGCGGGTGTCTCCGGATGGAACCCTGAACATTTATTCACAGGGTGCTTTTGGCAGTTTCTGAACTACTCCTAGTAGGTCCTGCCTTTTGGGAGTTGTCTTTAAAAAAATCCCCATGGAGGATAGGGTGTTGAATGAATCAGTGGGCCCCTAACTGGAGGCCTCTGGGGGCTTGGCAAATCCAGCAGGGCTTTGGGGAACTGACTCCGGGGAAGCCCGGGAATGCAGAGGAGTCCCTTTCCAAACTCCTTAGTCTTCTGTCTTGAGTACCTGGCTGGCCCCAGATGGTCCCCACGAATGGGGCCTGGGGATGTTAGCTCCTTCCAGAAGTTGCAGGGCTCCCCCATCTCGTTTCAGTGAGACATCGAGAGCTAAATGCTGGCTTTGGAGCTGGCAACACCTGGGTTTCATCTAGGCTGCTCCACTTACCAGTGATGCCATCCTGGGCAAGTCCCTTCTGCTGTCTGAGCTTCCGGTTCCTTCTCTGGGTGGTGTGCTCAGTACCGAGTGGCTGTCTCATTCTGAGTGTGAGATGAGGCGCTGTCTGTAACAACTGTTATGACTGCTCAGCCCACCAGCCCCACCATTTCGCTTTACCCAGAAGCAGACCCCAAGACAAGGATTCGTGTGGAAGTGATTTATTATGGAGTGCTCCCAGGAGACAGGCAAAGGTATGGGGGTAGCAGGACTGGGGAGGGGAGGAAGCCAGTTCAGAGTCCTTCTGCAGAAGTGTTTTAGTTCATTTGGGTTGCAGCAACAAACCACTACAGACCCAGTGGCTTATAAGCCACAGAAATGTTTTTATCACAGTTCTGGGGGCTGGGAGTCTGAGACCAAGGTGCCAGCAGATGGCCAAGCTCTCTGGGGTGTCTTTTTATAAGGGCACTGATCTCATTCATAAGGGCTTCACCCTCATGGCCTAATCACCTCCTCATATCATCACATGGGGGGTTAGGGAATCAGCATATGAACTTGGGGGGACACAAGCATTCCCTCCATAACCAGAGGGTAGCCTTAGCTTGGCCCCACGGGGGACCTCTGGAGGACAAGTTGGACCTCAGAGTCTGTCGTGACCCTAGGCAAGAGAGCTGAGCTTTCAGACTCCCTCACTGGTCCCTCGTGGGCTCAGGGCTGCCCTGGGTGTGGGTATGGAAACTTCCAGGTACTTCTGGCTCTCTAGTGCCCAGGGCAGGCCTCCAAAAAGTCACAGGCCATTAGAAGTGAGGGGGGTGCACATATATCTGGGAAAAGGGGCTCCAAGGGATGTGGGCGGAGCATCAACAGTGTCTCCCACAGCTTCCTTGCTCATAAGTCCCCCTCAGCATAGGCAGCCAGGCCTGCACTCCTGTATGGACAAGACTGGGGCCGGGGAGGAGACGGGAGTCAGGAGGAGAGGCGCTGCCCAGGCCTTTTCCCCTGTATGGACGGAACACTGGGAGGAATGAGGAGGATGAGGAAGCCTGAGGAGCTTCAGGCCAAGCCCAGCCTCTGGGGGCACCAGACACTGGGCACGGGAGGGCAGGAGCACAGACCCAGGATTCTAGCTTTTCTGAGTCCTTTGTCTAGCACCCAGGCAAGGCTTGCTGAAAATACTTTGCAGCTCATGCAGGGTGGAAGGGGGTGACATTTGTGTTCCCTTCAACTCTGCAGCCTTCTTCCTTCCTTCACCCCCTTGTCTGAGACTTGCTGGGTCTCTTCTCAAGGTCACCCCACATGGGACTCCGGGGGTTCTGTCTCCAGCTCGGGGCCCCTCCCAGTCCCGGGCGCCTGGCTCTTTCCTCCTCTGACTTCCACCCGCTTTCCTGCAGCGTTCAGCTGCTTGTCTCGGCCTCTCTGGACTTGAGCAACTTGGCCTCAAGGCCGCCTTGTGCATCTTCCCTCGTGCGGCTGCCAGTGCTTTCGCTCAACCCTCCAATGCCTCTGTGCCCTCCACTAGGGACAGGGGTGGGGGACGCAGAATCCTCCAGGTCATCTTCTCTGAATTTCCACTCAGCAGAGATGAGTTTATTTTCCACTGTCAGGAATTCTGAGTTTCAATGATTTTACCACTGCCCTGTTCTTGGTGCAGCTGGGATTCTATTTATCACTGACTGGGTCAGGAATTTGACTTCCTGCCTTTCCAACCCAGTAGAATTTTCTCCCTTCTCCCTTTCTCCCTTCCCCTCCCTTTTCCCTTCTCTCTCTCCTCTGCTGTTCTTCTTCCCCCTTCTCTGCCCTCCCACTTCTCTCCTGCCCTTCCCCCTCCGCTCGCCCCTCACATGGCCCCCTCCTCCACATACTGTTTTGCTGTCCTCAGTGACGGAGACCCTGGCCAGACCCCAGAGATGGCTGGGAGAGCACCCCAGATTCTGCAGGCAAACCTGCACCTCAGGTGGGCTGCCGGCCACAGGAGCACACAGCAGGGAGGTGTGTAGACAGGTGGCCAGGCACTGTGATGCTGATTCAGTTACTCACCTGCCAAATGCCAAGAGGCACTCCAGAGGCAGTCATTATAATTGTTTTTAACTTCCAAAAATGGCTTCACCCAGGGCATGGCATATACGTGATATTCAGTAATAGTCGAATTGGAAAAGGAGGCTTTAAAAGGGTCATTAAGACAAACAGTGTTTGAAAATTGTTCAGAAATTCTATTTAGCTATCTGAAAATAGAAGAGTGCTATACTGTCTTTGTAAAAATACTTCTTCCAGTTGCTCACTCATTATCCCTCTGGTGGCCCGGCTGATTAGTGTTTGGGTAGCATCGCCCCCGCTTCACCGCAGCCCTGCGATTCTGTGGAGTCTGTGTTGTCAAGCTTTTGCTGAGGAGCTGTGAGCAGTCTCCTGGAATCTCACTAGGCTGCCAGGACTGGAGAGCCATCCGCCAGCCTTGACACTGAACTGCACACGTGTCAGGAGCACGGTTTCTGGTGCACGTGACTACACTTCACCAAAGGTGCTGCTTACCTGTTTTCCCTACACAGTTTCCTACCCCCCCCACTAGGCATGAAAGATTCCCCCAGGAATTGTTTAGTGACAACTTAAGCCAAGCTAGCCTCTGCCTCACTAAGCTCAGCTGAGGCCAGAGTTACGGGTGTGGTGTCTACAACTCTGGGCAGTTAACCTCACACAAAGAGAAAACTCTTAGGCACGAGCAGCCCCACCTTGCCTGCCTGTGGGCAATTTTGTCAATGTTTTCCATTAGTCACAAAGGGAAGGACAGGTGGGGGCAGGGTGGACAATGGGGACAGTCATTACAAATAAAGAAACGTGCTGGTATTTGGTGGTGTTTGGTAAAACTCCACATGTAACACAGAAATTATATATGGCCCATCTATAAATCCTGTGTTCTTTTTGTTTTTTTTTTGTGGGGGGGGGTTTGCTTTTTGTTTTTGAGTTGGAGTCTCACTCTGTCGCCCAGAATGGAGTGCAGTGGCCACTCCCGGCCACCGCAGCCTCGCCTGCTGGGTTCCGGCGATACTTCTACCTCAGCCTTTCGAGTAGCTGGAATTACAGGCATGCGCTACCATGCCCAGCTGATTTTTTGATTTATTGTAGAGATGAGGTCTCTCTTCACAGGCGGGTCTCGAACCCGCGGGCTCAGGTAATCCACTCACCTCAGCCTCCCAAAGGCGTGGGATTACAGGCTGAGCCACCGAGCCCGGCTATTTTTTAAGTTCTTGACCCTTGAATCCTTCGAGATTTCTTGCTCACAGAGGGCTTCCCTGACTCCTGAAGATGGCTCCTTCTGTCAGCACTTGGGACCCTTCCCCGAGGCTCTCTCTGGCTGCCTGAGTGGGCAGGGCCCGCAGGGAGGGCAGCCCACCCTAATGCCCCTGACTGTACCATTAGGTGTCCATGGGTAAATGCCCCAGCTCCCTAATTCTTCAGGGAAGGCAATCTGAGATGTGTTCTATACGGCCCCATCTGCTCACAGTGGGCGGCCATTTATCAATACACCCTCTGGCTTCCTTCTTGGCTCTCTCTTGTGTCCTCACTGCCTTACTGATGGTTCCTGGAATTACCTCCCAAAGAAACTGCTTGCAGACCAAACCTTGCATCAGACTTTGCGTCTAGGAAAGCAAGACACTTCCCATCTAAGTCTCCCTGTTCTTTCTCAGGGTAGTCCCAGTCCCACCTTAAGATTGCTCATCGAGCCGGGCTCGGTGGCTCAGCCTGTAATCTCGCGCCTTTGGGAGGCTGAGGTGAGTGGATTGCCTGAGCCCGCGGGTTCGAGACCCGCCTGGGCAACTTGGTGATGAGACTCCAACTCCAACAAAATAAAACCAACAAAAACAAATAAAATAAAAAATAAAAGAGAGTGCTCATCGTGATCTGTAATTATGCATTTTTTTGCGTGTCTATTTTTTTTTTAGTTGGAGTCTCACTCTGTCACCCAGACTGGAGTGCAGTGGCCGCTCCCGGCCTCCACAGCCTCGACCTGCTGGGCTCCGGCGATCTTTTCGCCTCAGCCTTCCAAGTAGCTGGAACTATAGGCGCACGCTACCACGCCCAGCTAATTTTTTGATTATTGTAGAGATGAGGTCTCGCCAAGTTGCCCAGGCGGGTCTCAAACCCGCGGGCTCAGGCAATTCACTCACCTCAGCCTCCCAAAGCACGGGATTACAGGCTGAGCCACTGAGCCCGGCTTGTCTATTTGTTTAATGAGGGCAGAGACAATATCTATTTTATTCACGGTGAAATTGCTATATATCACCCAACCCAGACTTTAACATGTGGCAGATGCACAATATAAATTCTGTTGAAGGGGTGAGTGCAAAATCCTTAGGGCTTTCGAATCTTTCACTTTGCAGTGTGGTTTTTTTCCCCCCCCAAGAGACTCATCTGTAAATTTTAATTTGTGTAATACTTAAAAAAAATTTTTTTTTCTTTCTCCCTTTCTCCTTTTTATTTTTTTCCATTTTTATTTTAGATGCAGGGGGTACACATGCATGCTCATTACATGGACATATTGTGTAGTGGTGGGGATTGGGTCTCAGGTGGCCCATCCCCCAGACAGTGAACATTGTACCCAATAGGTAATTTCTGAACCCTAACCCCCTTCCCCACCTCCCACCTTATTGGTGTCCCAAGCGTCTTTTGTTTCCATCTTTATGACCATTTAGCTCCCCACATATGGGTGAGAGCATGTGATGTTTGGTTTTCTGTTTCTAAGTCAGTTCACTTAGTATGATGATCTCCAGCTCCAACCATGGTGCAGTTGTGAAGAAAAGGGACCATTCATTCACTGTTAGTGGGAGTGTAAACTAGTTCAATCTCTATAAAAAAACAGTACAGGGATGTCTCAAAAAACTGAAAATTGAGTTACCATTTGACCCAGCAATCCCACTACTAGGGATCTACCCAAAGAAAAAGAAATCAACACATAAAAATGATACTTGGCTGGGCTCGGTGGCTCAGCCTGTAATCCCAGCGCTTTGGGAGATCGGGGTGAATGGATTGCCTGAGCCCGCGGGTTCGAGACCTGCCCGGGCAACTTGGCAAGACCTCATCTCTACAATAAATCAAAAATTAGCTGGGCGTGGTAGTGCGCACCTGTAATTCTGGCTACTCAGAAGGCTGAGGTGGAAGGATCGCCGCAGCCCAGTGGGTTGAGGCTGCGGTGGCCGGGAATGTGCCACTGCACTCCAGTTTGGGTGACGGAGAGAGACTCCAACTCAAAAAAAAGTTTAAAAAAAAAATGACCCCAAAGTTTTCTGACGTTCCTTCTGATGAAAAGTGGGGTCTTTCTCCTCTCCTTGAATCTGCATGTGCTGACAACTGCTTCAACCAAGAGTATGACAGGGCTGGGTCATAAAAGGCCACACAACTTCTGCCTGGGAGCCCAGAGTGGATGTCATGTAAGAACTCTGACTACCCCAAGCCAGCCATGTTGTGAGGAAGCCCAGTCTACATGAAGAGGCCACATACAGGTGTTCTGACCCACAGTCCCAACTGAGCCCAGTCTCTGAGTCATTTCAGCCCAAGTGCCAGATGTGTAAGTGAAGGAGCTTCTGGATGGTTCCAGTCCCAGCCCTTTCAAGTCTTCTCAACTGAGACCCCAGTTATCGTGGAGCAGAGAGATCACTGCTTTGCCCCATCCAAATTCCTGACCCATGGAAACTGTGAATATAATAAAATGATTGTTAAACTGCTAAATTTTGGAGTAATTTGTTACGCAGAAATAACTAGAACACCCTTTTTGTGAGTTTATTAATTCTTCATTTATTCAAGTCATTTATCAAGCTCCTACTGTGTGCCAGGCGAGCAGCAAAGAAAGTCAAGCTCCCTACCTACCAGGAACTTACAATCTAGGGCCTGTTGTTGTAACTGTATCTTGCAAAAGCCTACGTGTTGCTTTATAACAATAATGAGGAGGTTTTTCAAAAACCACTTCCAGATGGTGTGGGGGGAGGGGTGCTTCTGGAGTGAGTAGCCAAGGGAAGCTCCAGAGGTAGGTGGATTAGATAACACAGACCCAGAGAGCTCTATTATTCGCTGACTGTCAACCACCGCTGTCCTGCAAATCATCCGCAGACATGCTGCACCCTCACACTGTCAGGGAGAGTCTAGGGGAGTTGAGAGGTGCCATCCCTGAGGCAGAAGGACAGGGAAGTGGCTTCTTGAAGGCCCTGGAAGTGAGATGGCATCTGCCTCTTGGAGGAAGATGGCACTGACTTGTTGAAGGCTGGAGTAGGGAGACGGGCAAAGTTAAGGCCACTGGCTGGCACTTGAGCTCCCCATCTGACTCACGAAGGGCACTTTGTGTCCCGGCATGCCTCCCTGCTGGAGTCAGGTCTTGGGAAATGAATGTGACTTCTTGTCACTTGGTTTCTCTTCCTCCTTCGTTCTTTAACAAAGCTCATTTAAAAATGGCTGCCTGTCTCAACCTTGCTGAAGTGAAACAAAGAAATGACTCTGTCCTTCGGAGGACCCATCAAAAAGGGTGTTTTTCCTGGGGTGGCCTGTGGATTCCAGGCTCTAACCCTAAGAGGGAAGAAATTCCAGGAGGGAAGTTTAGGGGTTCGGCTTCCCATGTCTGCCTGGAGCTTTTCCATCCTGGAAACTTGTTTCTGTTTATTCCTGGAAGGTTCTGAGACCTGTCTGAGAAAGGGAGGCCATGTTGGGACATTGTTCAGTAAAACAGGGCCCACCTCCCCCAGATGTTGGCAACGAAAGCAGAGTCAGCACCCAGGGACTGAGAATACGCTGGCACTCGAAATGTCAGAGAAGTCACCTTCCTGTTGGCTCCTCTCTCTGGTCACCCTGAGACTGTCATGCTGGCTGCACAGGAGCTCTGAGTCACTCTGCCACACTCTGGTTGGGGTTTCTGTGTCTTGTAGTATTCTGCCTCCCCAGATTCATTGAGTAGCTCAGCTAAACCGAGACCTGAGCATTCAATGAGGTCTTTGCTATTCATTGTTCAATACATATTTACTGAGCCATATGCCAGGCACACTTCTAGCTGCTGATACAGCTGTGAACACGATGGATCAAGCCCTTGCCCTTATAGAGCTCACATCTTTTTTTTTGTTTTTGAGTTGGAGTCTCACTCTGTAGTCCAGGCTGGAGTGCAGTGACATGCTCACGGCCACCGCAGCCTTGACCTGCTGGGCTCAGACCATCCTTCTGCTTCAGCCTTCCAAGTAGCTGGAACCACAGGCACGCGCCACCATGCCTGGCTGATTTTTTGATTTATTGTCGAGACGAGGTCTTGTCATGTTGCTCAGGCTGGTCTCAAATCCCTGAGCTCAGGCAATTCTCTTGCCTCTACCTCCCAAAGTGCTGGGATTATAGGCTTAAACCACTGTGCCCAGCAAAGCTCACATTTTAATAAATAGTTGGGAGGTGGACAAAGAGAAAGTCAACAGAGGAACATGAACCTGGGGCATTTGCCTTGTAATTTAGAGTTCACTCATCTCCAGCTTGATGTCCCTCCTGCTATGATTTCCTGGCTTGCTGATATCTCTTCTCCTCAAGCAGATGTCAATGTTGAAACCTACCATGGGTGAGTGCCCTTAAAGAATGTTCCAGCTCCACAGCGTCTAGGCCCAAAAGAACTAGATCCGCATTCCTTCTCTCAGTTGACTAAGGTCCACCGTCTGAATGCCACAGGGCCACATTCCAGGTCCAACCATTTCTTTCCCGAATGATTGACGGAGCAGGTGATGTCAGCCTCAGGAGACACCCTATCCTCTACCCATGACCCTGACCGATACAGGATAATGGTGGCAGAGACCTTCCAGAGTGACACAAGGAGGCCTACATTTACTGTGGTAGCAGGGATAGATTGCTTTATTACCAGGAGTTGCCTTATGATTCTAGAAAGAAATTAACTTTTTGGGGGGGATAACATTTCCCCAAGATCAAGATTTCGGGGAACACCGCCGTTAACAAGGTCCTCTGAAACAGGCAACAAACAGAGGAACATGTTAAGACACTATTCTTATTAGGATGGTGGGGCGCTTCCTCTGTCTCGTGGTTAATTCCAGGCGCTTCTCTCCCGTCAGATTCCCGACTTCCTCTGGTAAGCCTCTCTGGATTAACCTGTCACACTCTGTCAGTCCTGATGCAGGCAGCTCTCTGTGTCCAGGTCCTGGTGGCATTATATTATCTCCAACTTTGGAGTTGCGCTATTTATTTTCCATCGAAAATTAGACCAGAAACTGCACTGCGGTGGGGGTCGGGATTTATTTCTTTGACGGATTTCCCATCTTCTGGTGTCTAATTTACAACATGCACAGGGCATGCCCTCCAAAAGTTGGCTAGTCCTTAGCTAAACCTTTTTGAACTCTCCACGTAGCCCCTCAGTAACCCTTCTTGTTCCTCTCTCCTTCTTCACACCCCACCTCTTACAAAGGAATGGCTGTCCTATGTGTCTCGTTTATGTCTCTCGTGGACGTGTGTGTGTGTGTGTGTGTGTGTGTGTGTGTGTGTGTGTGTGTGTGTTGGAAATGGGTTGAAGGAGAGGGAGGGGGAGGAGTTGAGTGTCTCCCATAGAATACATTTTTTTCCTGCCATCCTCATTTGTGATGCAAAGTCTGTCTCCTTGTCTGTGTCTCCCTCCCTTGTGGCACACCCATGACCTGGCCTCTTCCCTCCTCCAAGCTGTGGAGCAGAAAGAGCATTGCTGAGAAGCAACCTACCCCTCCCCCCACTGTGGGGGACTCAGAGCTCACAAAGGCTGGGGGTCTCTAAGATCCCTTCCACTTCTTACACTTTTGTTATTGGAACTGCACTTTTAGTCTGGCTCCTATGAATGGCTATGTGGGCTTTGTTAGGTTGTCCTGGAACCCACTAGAACGGCTAAAATAAAAGAGACGAGGGTGTCTGGGCACTGGAAATCTCATGCATTGCCAGTGGGAGCAGAAAATAGTATGGTCACTCTGGAGAAGAGTTCTTGAGAAAGCGACATACCCATAGGCCTACCTACGACCCAGCGACTCTTGGGCATTTACCCACAAGAAATGGAAACATACATCCACACAAAGATATGCGTGTAATGTTCATAGCCACTTTGTGCTGATCAGGCCCAAACTGGAAACCACCTAGATGTTTATCAACAAATGGATAAACAAACTGTGGTGCACCCATGTAGTGAAACAGCTCTCAGCAACGGACAGAAATCAGCTTCAGATACTTGCACCAACATGGATGAATCTCAGACATTCTGTTAGGCAAAAGAAGCTGCCACAATGTACGTAACATGTGATTCCATTACTAGGAAGTATAAGAACAGGTGGAACTCATTTGGGGCAGGAGTTCTCAATCAAGGGTGAATCCTCACCCCCTATCTCCCATTGGGGGACATTTGACAATGTCTGGGGACATTTTTGGCCATCACAACTGGGGCGTGTATGTGTGCTACTGGCATCTAGTGGGTAGAGGCCAGGGATGCTGTTTAACATCCTGCAACGCAGGAAATAGTCCCCACAACAAAGAATTCTCCCGCTCCAAATGTCAATAGTGCCGAGGTGGAAAGCCCCCTGGTCTCGGGTGACAGAAGTCAGAAAAGTGGTTACCTCTTGGGTAGTGTTGGCTGGAAAGGGCATGAGGGAACTTTCTAGGATGCCGAATGTTCTATATTTGTGTCTAATATAGTAGTTGCTAGCCACACATGGCTATTTAAAATGAAATACAATTAAAATTTCGGTTCCTTAGTCACACTAGCCACATTTCAAGTGTTCAGTAGCCACATATAACAGATATAGAGCATTTCCAACTTTGCAGAAAGTTGTATTGGACAGCGTCGCTCTGCTTCTTGAACTGGCCGTGTAAAAAGTCATCGAGGCGTAAGCTTGAAATTTGCATGTTATTGCATGTAAATTATATACCTCAATCCATATAACCCAGTGGGATGAGAAAAAGAGTCGTCTCTGCAGGTGAGGAATGGGGACTCCGGCAAAGTCACAGCCCCCAAGCCCATGGCTTCTGTTCCCCCCCCCCCACAGGCCAAGACAAGCTGTGCATCCAGAAGTGGCTGGACTGGGAAGGCAGGGGCTGCTGAGATTTTTCAGCGGGGCCTCCCCAGGGACAGAAAATACCAAGGCCATTTACCCTACAGGGAATTCAACGGCTGCTCTGGCTCCCAGTGCATTTACTAGGCGGTCAAGTGGATCTGAGCAAAGAAAAGGCTCCATTCTCCCCCTCCTTTACCAGGTAGCCCCCCCCAGGTCTGCAGGCTCTCCCAGCAGAAATCGCTCCATCCCCCCATCACTGCCGCCTCTCGCTCTTCTGGTGTGAGGGTTTTACAATAACAGCATTGTAACCACTTTGAGAAAACCAATAAAAAGGCGGTGACAAAAGAATAGCGAGCCGGCTGGAAATTGCACGCAGCAGCGCAGGCCTGGGCCTTTTGCCGCTGCGTGTTTAATAGAGCTCCCGGGCTGCAAGCTGCAAAGACGCACGTGTTTATTTGGGGGATGCGCTGTCGCTTAAATAATGAATCTCGCATAAGCATTCAGATGAAAGCAGGGAGTCCTGGCTTCCACTGCCGCTGGAGCCTTCTCACCCAACTGGGGCCAGTAAATGGAGGCACAAACCTCCCTTTAAAGTCCTGGTCAGACCAGTGGAGCCTGCTGCCTGGGGTGGTGTGTGATGTGGAGGGAGGAGCACACTCATTCATTCATTCATTCATTCACTCACTCAGTAACAGACCTGACCAGCCTCCTACTAAGTGTTGAGCCCCATGACAGGCACTGAGCCATAAAGAACACTTACCCAGCCTACTTTGGTGTGCTTATAGCAGAAAATTCCAGAGGCCACTTCTGGCTGAGATCAGCACCAGAGCTAGGCCCTGTCCTGTCTCCTCTCCACTGGGTCATGGCCACCCCGTCTACTGACCCTTGGGGGTCTCCACACTCACCAAACCTAGCTCTAACTCACTCCCCAGCTCCTTTATTACTTGCTGCTCCAAAGAGAAACCCAAAGTCCTTTGTATCCTTATTAATCCCTAGCTTTATTTTTATTTTTTGAGGAGGAGTCTCACTTTGTCGCCCAGGCTGGAGTACAGTGGCAACACTCACAGCCGCCACAGCCTTGACCTGTTGGGCTCAGGCGATCCATCCGCTTCAGCCTTCCAAGCAGCCGGAACCACAGGCATGTGCCACCAAGTCTGGCTAATTTTTTGATTTGTTGTAGAGATGAGGTCTCATCATGTTGCCCAGGCTGGTCTTGAACCCATGGGTTCAGGCAATCCTTCCGCCTCTGCCTCCCAAAGTGCTAGGATTACATGCTTGAATCCCTAGTTTAAAAAAAATAATTTCAGACTCACAGAAAAATTACAAAAATAATATAAAGAATTCTGATACACCCTTCACCAAGATTCTCCAAAGGTTAACATTTTAACAATTTTCTTTATTCCTCCTGCTTCTTCTCTCTCTCTCTCTCTCTCTCTCTCTCTTTCTCTCGATATGTCTATTTCTGAATTATTTGAGAGTATGTTGCAGTCACGGTGACCCTATACCTCTGATACTTTAATATAGATTTCTTAAGAGATAAGGGCATTCTCTTACATAACTGCAATGCAATGATCAAGATCAGAAAATTAACATTGCTATAATACTATTATCTAATCAACAGACATTCATATTTCTTCAATTGTCCCACTACTATCCTTTTATAGCAAAAGAAAGAAAGTTTTCTGGCCCAAGATCCAATTCAGGATCACATACTGCATTTCATTGTCACGTCTCTTTAGTCTCCTTTTATCTGGAACAGTTCCTCAGTCTTTGGTTGGATGTCTTGACCTTGACTTTTTTAAAGCATAGAGACTAGTTATGTTGCAAAATGTACCCCAACTTGAGTCTGTCTGATTTTTGTCATGATTCGATGAAGGCAGCGTGTGTCTGGCACGCATGCTGTAAACGTGGTGTCAGTGGGTTACCTTCATCATTGGGTTAAGGTGATGTCTGCCAGGTTTCTCCAATGTAAAGTGATGAGGCTTCCCTTTGTAATTAATTGCTATCTTGTGGGCAAAGCCCTTTCCTATTCCAAGGGCTTTGCTTACTAGAAGGAATGGCTGGCACAGTGCAGGGGGAATGACTCCTTACCTGCATTTCCAACTCCCTCTTGAGGAAATTGACAAACAGTTTTTCTAGGGTGCCATAGTTTTATTCGTAAGAATAGGACTCTTCTAGACCTTCTTGCCAGGACTCCTCCACATCCCTACCCCCATCAGCCTCTGTTCCTAACCCCAAAGTCGTATATCAGTCTCAGCACGATAGCAGGGGTTCTGGGTCGTCCCTGTGACACCCCCCCCATGGGAACTAAGCTGTTAGTTCCCCCACCCAGAAATAATCCCCTTCAAGTATCCCCTTCCAATCCTATTCTCCCCGCTTTCCAGTGGGCTGGTAGATCAGGTGTTAATATCACCATGTTACAAGTGAGGAGGAACCAGCAGACAAGAAGAGGTTAAACCACGGTAGGAAGACTCTCATTGGGGTTTTCTGAATTTGTTTTTGATCCCCAGTCCACTCCAGAATCAGTATTTGCCTTTCTTTGAAGTCATAGAATGATGTGCTGCAGCTCCGGAAACATCATTTAATTTCCAAGATGGCCGGCATTGTAACCTGAGTGTGTGCCATTGTTGCTGATGTGGGAAGGAGCACCTTGACATTTCTGGCTGGGATTTCAAGTGTCCTCATGGAATAGGACAAGCTCTCATCCCCCATAGCATATAGACACTCAGAAAAGGACAGAATACAAAGAAAGGAGCCAATATGAAGACAGCCAATTTAGAAAACAGCAGGGCCCAGTTTGGGCGAGAGCAAGGCCAATGTGTGTGTGTTTTGTTTATGGCCTATTTCTAGGGTTGCTAAATGAAAGACTTCAGTATCATAATAGCTGTTGCAAACAAAGCCCCAACCAGTTTAAAATGAGTATTTTGGTAGCCATACTCTGCACAGTCACATACATATATATGTGATATGGGTATTGTGTGTGTGTGTGTACGTGTGTGTGCATGCTCATGAGTGTGCATATGCCTCTGCGTGTTCTGAGGTAGAGAGACATTTATACACTTTGTGCTATGCAAAACTACATGAATCATATGGGAATCTATTTAAAATATTGATATTCTCAGTTAAATCAACACCAAGCAATAATGTCATCGCATACACGAGCTCTGTTTTGAAGCCAGAGAGGGGAAACAGAGACCTTTTCTCCTCCTGAAGGGCTGCCTGGAATATCGGAATTGGCAACTCGCTACAATAAGCCGGAATGCACAGAAACTACACTTGAACTAATGCCTAAAACCTGACGGAGACATACTTCATAGTTAATCTGGTTACTCGGGGTTTATTTCACAGTCAGAAGTTCTTATGATGGAGGGGCTCCTGCTGGCTTCTCCCAGACACATGACTGAATTAATGAATGAATGAATTCAACTTACCAGAGCAGATTTAAACTGCTTACCGAAACAAAATCTGGTCATTTTTCTTCCTTCCGTTTTCTTTTAAAAGATAAATACGAGCCTCATATGGATGCTGTAAGAATCATTAATCCTTGATAACCGACTGTTTTATCTTTTGATTAAAGAAAGGCAGGCTGACCGACAGCGAGCTTACACGGCAGGCTCATTAACAAGCCGGGTTCAGATGTGGCCTGGCGAATAAACACTCAGCGTTCCATTAACCAGGCAGCACCCAGACAGGAAGGCCTTGTGCTCCGGGCTCAAAATGCAAGGGACAGGTAAACCAGTCTCGTCTTGCTGAAGCAGCAGAAAGCGCTCAAGTTTTTTTCAAAATGAGCGCTTTCTGCGCTGCTACCTGGTTGTCAAATTTTAATGGGTGCTTGTTAACAGGGACTCTGAAATATTGTGATGTATTTGACCATCAGCAGCTTTCCGGCCTGCTGTTGGGGCTGAGCTGGTGTGTTTTAATAGGCACCTTAACAACCCGGGCCTAGGGCTGCTTCGGGTAGGCCTGGAGGTCTCTAATACTCTCAGGCAAGGCCCAGTCGGTCTGGGTGGGGGAGGGAGTGTGGAATGTGGGGTCTCCGGACCCCAGAGAAGGAACGCTGGGCTTCCTGGGTCAGTGACAGCTCTGGGAGGGTCCAGGAACGAGGATCCCTTCATATGCCAGGCTAGCCCAGGAGATGCTGGTGGTTAGCTCTGCTGGTCCTCAGAGCTGCTGGGCTTCAAATGCACCTCCCATATGTAAAGGCAGTGGGAATGGGGGTTGGCTCTTTCTCTCCCTTCCTCCCCTATCCTTCCTCTTCACTTCCCCCTCTGTTCTTCCTTCCTCTTTCTCCCCTCCCCTCTTTTCTTCCCTTTTCCCTTTCCCCTCCCCCTCTGGGCTTTCTCCCTCCCACCCTCCTTTCTCCTTCCCTTTCTTCTACCCCTTCCCCTCTTCCTCCTCTTCCCCGCCCCCTTCTCAGCCCTTCCCTCCTTCCCAGTTCTCTTCTTTTCTTCTCCCTCTCCCTCACCTCCTCCCCCTCTCTTCCCTCCCCCCTTCCCCCTCCTCCCTTTCTCTTTCTTTTCCTTCTCCCCTCCTCTCTCATCATCCTCCTCTTTCCACTCTTTCTCCTCTTCTCCCTCTCTTCCTAATGCTCAGCCCAAGATTGAAGAGTATCCAGTTATCTTATGTTGAGTGTTGCTAGTAAAATGCCACTTCTCTGAATGACATTCTCAGTCAGACTCCAGCCTGCATGCCTGCTTCTCCCTTACCCTTCCCCCACCCCCTCTACACACACACACACACACACACACACACACACACACACACACACACACGAAAGCCCATGCTTGCTTGTCTGGTTGTCAAGGAAGGCCAGGAGATCGCTTCTTGGCACTTTAATTTGTGTCTGAGTAACAGAACAGGGACTTTCAGGGTTTCAGGGATGGAGGGTCTAGCCACAGGGGAATAGGCAGACCAGCTACAGAGGGTGCAGCTGCCCTGATGCTCGGTAGCTCCAGCTCAGCACACCACCAGCCATGGGAATATTCACCTGGTAAGCCGAAATCACTGTTTTCAAAGAAGGCCTCAACATCAAGTTCTTGGAGGGAGGCTGACTTTCCCTGGACCTGGCAGAGGGTGTGTGTGTGTGTGTGTGTGTGTGTGTGTGTGTGTGTGTGTGTGTGTGTGCATGTGTACTGTATTCTCATGTCCCTGGAGAGAGGGCATGAATGCTTTGGCGGGGGAGAAAGGCGACATTCTGCCTAGAGCCGCCCAGAGCCGCTGGGCACCATCGCGCGTTCAGAAGAGGCAAGAGTGCTTTGCCAGTGGAAAGCTTATTTTGCCCAGCAGGACCAAAAATCCAATTAAAGAAAGAATGAGGGAAATGTGAAGTCTGGACTGAGCGCTGGCACCTCCCTGGCCGACTTCCTTGGCAGGGAGCTCTGCCTAGGGGAAGGCCCAATGATGGCTCTGGGGATGGCCGAATCGAGAGGCTCCCACGCGTCACAGCCAAACACAAGGGCAGCTGCCAGTGGCCAGGCCCTGCCTGCCCCTGCCGCCCACTGCCACGGCCTCCTGCGAGGACCTGCTGGTGGTCCTTGGTGGCGTGGAGAACCCAGCGGCCTGGCAGCAGTGGAAGCACAACCCCAGCTCTGCTCTCGGGCTATTTGAGCCACCCACCCGCCCGCGCCTATTGACATCGGTGAGAATCGCACAGGCAGATTAAAGGCAGCATATGGCCCCCCAACTGGAAGCCAGCGGAGCTGAACCAACACTGGCAAATTGTGTTCAAACCGCATTGAGAATCCTGGCAGCTGCACCTGGCATGGGGAGCAGCCGGCGACCTGCATACAAAGGGAGTTTTATGCACAGGGGGCTACAGCAGTGGTAGCGTCACTGCCACCCTCCTCCAGCCTGTTCTCCCCTCCCCCTCCTTCCAGATCTGGGCATTGGTCCTGGGAGGGAGGAGCTATTAATCCAGGTCTCTGAACCTGGGGAAAGGAGGACACGAGGGCAGGCTCTTATTTGGAGCTTCAAAGCCAGAACAGATTCATCAGGGTCCTCTACTGAACCCCCCAGCCCTGTGCCCATGTGCCCTCTCACCTCAGTTTACCAATGGCCAGATCTCTCTAGCCATGGGAGCCCACATGGGACAGCAGAGGGACTGCAGCCTTCCTAGCTTGACCAGTAAGGAAAAGATGGTAGTTCATCCCTTCCAGCCTCTGTGGCAATACCCAAGTGAGGAAGCCTCCAAGTGTCCCCCAGTGCCAGGGTGACATGCAGACTTCTGGGTCATTACTTGTTTCCTACCCTCCATCCCTAAATAAATATCAGAAGGCAGAGATGTTTTTGTTACCTCATGAACGAAGGGAAAACATGATGTAACTCTCATATTGAAACAAACAAGCATGGGTGATGGAGTTGGGGGCCAGCGGGAGACCTATTAACTTGCAATAAACCAGCAGAACCAGGTAAGGGGCAGCGTTCAGAGAGTCAGTCGATGTGCAAAACGCACCTGGGGTCTGGCACCTGCTTCGTCAGGTGTGTGCTGCAGGCCAGCTTGGGACACTTATGCATGCTGAGTGATCAAATCTGACAAACCCAAGGAGATGTGAAATCGGCGGTGGCTGGGGGATGGCATCGGTTTAGGGGTCTGCATCATAAAACAGGATGGAAAGAATCAAAGTTCTTGTTTTCCTAAGGATGCTCCATCCTGGAGGACTGCTGCTGCCATGTGAATTCACTAAAAATGTTCTCTTAGCCAGGCATGGTGGCTCACGCTTATATACCCAGCACTTTGGGAGACTGAGGCAGGAGGATTGCCTGAGTTCAGGAGTTCAAGACCAGCCTAGGCAATATGGCAAGACCTCGTCTCCATAATAAATCAAAAAATTAGCCGGGCGTGGTGATGCATGTCTGTAGTCCCAGCTACTTGGGAAGCCAAGGTGGAAGGATCGCCTGAGCCCAGCAGGTCAAGGCTGCAGTAGCTGTGAGCATGCCACTGCACTCCAGCCTGGGCAACAGAGTGAGACTCTGATTCAAAAAAAAAAAAAAAAATCCTCTTGTTTCTACTTCGCCCTGGTTGGCATTTGTAGGGAGAGGCCAGGTCTAGGGAAGAGGAAAATCAAAAGTCTTTCAACAGCACAGTTGCCAAACGCTGGAGAAGTTGTGTGTGGAACTGTGGCTTGGCCTATTCCTAGAACCTTTGGGGAGGCACCCTGCAGGTGGTTTGGGACCCTCCTCCCCCACCCTGAGATGCTGCCTTCTTCCTGTATGGTCACCTGCCACCACCGAGAGTGCAAGTAGGGGTTCAAGGGATAGTTGAGACATCTTAGACAATGTTGGGTGGAGATTTAGCAATAGCTTGGGGGAGAGCAAAGGCAGGCTGTCTTGCATCAAGCCGTTGGAAGCACGGCTGCTGCCATGATCAGGCCTTTGGATGAAGGGAGGACAGTTAGATTTGCTGTCCAGATGTGGGCTTGAAAATGACTTCATTGCCCTGTTACCCTGGCCTAGATCATGGAAGCTTTCTTCTCCTGTGGCTTGGGTGAGGTGGCCATTTTGAAAGACAAGCCGTGCCCGTTAAGCATCTTCTGTGTGCAGTGGACTGTCTTATGCAGGGGTTAGGCGCAGGATTCTCACGATGGCCCTCCAGGAGGGATGACTGTCACTTTGATGAGGAAACCGACAGTGGGAGGCTAAGTAGCTTGGTCAATGTCACACAGGGGTCATTGGTGGGGCTCACCCAGACTGACTCTTGGGTGGCTGCTCTCCTTGTCACCGGTCTAGCTGTAGAGGCTGGCCCTCCATTCTTGATTTGTTCAGTAATGGGGACAGGGCAACCCCCAAGCTCTTCCTCCCAGAAGAAAGATGGGGTCACTTCTAAAAGGCAGCAGTCAGCCAAAGAGCTGTTTTCCTCTGGGGCTCTAGCCTGGGGCAGGGCAGACAGAAAAGCTAGGAGGCTATGGAAGAAGTCTTTTTTGGCCTGGTCCTCACTACCCATCTCTCCTCCTTCAAACGTGCTTTTCAGCACATCCATTGATGTGTCCCATTGGCCAAAGCAAGTCGGCTGGCCAAACCCAGAGTCAGTGTAGGAGGGAACTACAGCAGGGAGTGAATCCAAGGAGGTGAGAGCAAATTGAGGGTGGGGCCTGGGAGTCCCAATCTGCCTGTAAGGAGTGGATGGACTTGGAAGGACTGGCACTTCCACCAGTCAGGCTGAGGGCGCCCTGCTTGCTACCCTAAACTTTGCAGAAATCTCCAAGAACTGGGGATGTGCGTTCTCTTCTGAGTCTCCGTGGGAGATATCATGCTAGAATGTTCCCTTCCTCTAGTCTTCATTTTCAAAAACTATACTCCTGCCTGGGGGCATCTTGTGCTTTCAATGGCTGAAGTGGCTGCTGGGCTGGATAACCAGCTTTCTTTTCTGTTTGAAAACTAATGCTGGGTGTGGTGGCACATGCCTGTAATCTCAGCACTTTGGGAGGGGGAAGTGAGAGGATTATCTGAGCTCAGGGGTCCAAGATCAGCCTGAGCAACATGGTGAGGCCTTGTCTCTACAATAAACCAAAATATCACCTGGGCACGGTGGCATATGCCTGTGGTTCCAGCTACTTGAAAGGCTGAGGTGGAAGGATCGCCTGAGCCCAGCAGATTGAGGCTGCGGTGGCCATGAGTGTGCCATTGCACTTTAGCCTGGGTGACAGAGTGAGACTCCAACTCAAAAATTAAAAAAAGAAAATTAATGTGGCTGGGCATAGTGGCTCATGCGTGTAATCCCAGCACTTTGAGAGGTTGAGGCGGGAGGATCACTTGAGCCCAGGAGTTTGAGACCAGCCTGGGCAACATAGCGAGACCTCATCTACACAACCTAAAATAATAGTCAAATAAAAAGAAAATGATTGTGCCTAGATATGTACTTGGTAGTTGCAACAATAACTCATGGGCAAGCCGTGTGGCTGGCTGCGGCAACTCAATTTGCTCTCACCTCCTTGGATTCACTCTCTAGTGTAGTGACTCTGGGTTTGGCCAGGCGACTTGCTTTGGCCAATGGGACACCATCAAACATGATTAGCGTAGGTTTTAAAAGTGCTCGTGCCTTGGGACACGCCCTCTTACCCTGTTCCTGGGACCCTTACAACTGCCAGCATGTAAATATGCTTGGGTGAGGTAGGTGATGGTACATGGCCCCGTCTCCGCTGCCACTCGGCTGATGACCCGCATCAAGCATGATGAGGCCATTCTAGGCCAATCAGTCCCCAGGTGACCTGCCAGCAGACCACAGTCACGTCAGTGAGCACAGGTGAGCCCAGCAGAACTGCCCAACTCAGCCCAGTCCAGCTCAGATTGCAGACCTGCAGAATTTTGGGCTGAGAAACAGGCTGTTTTAAGCTACTAAGTTTGGGGGTATTTTTTCATTGTAGTAAAATATACATAATATTATGGTAAAATGTACATAGTATTGTGGCAAAATACAGCATATAATTTACGCTTTTAGCCATTTAAGTGTACAGTTGAGTGGCATTGAGTACACCCGCAAGGTTGTACCACCATTCACCTGCAGAATTTTTTTGTTTGTTTGTTTGGTTCTTTACATATCAAAGCTCACTGCTTCACAAACCGTTGGGTTGCTGGGACCTCCCTGCCTGCCTCACAGCTGATGGACCTGCCTCTGAGTGGAGCCAGGCGGTGGGCTCGGGCTCAGGCACGGAGCTCTGGAGTGAGTCTGAACTGAAAGAAAACACTGTCCACAGGTCTCAGCTGTGGCCACAGTTAAACACAACACTGGCTTCCCTCAGGCACACTCCCCAGTGATCCTGCGGGTGCGTGGAGGAGTCAGTGGGGTGGACAGGCATGTGCATCTCCATAGGAGGCTGTAGACCACAGGCAGCCCCTTTGAGGACCTCCGATGAGAGAGACACATTGGGACTTGCTATTTAAAAAGCCACTGCCCACTGCACGGTGCAATGACTCATGCCTGTAATCCCAACTCTTCGGGAGGCCGAAGCAGGAGGATCGCTTGAGCCCAGGAGTTTGAGACCAGCCTGGACAACACGGCAATATCTCATCTCTACAAGAAATAAAAAAATTAGTCAGGTATGGTGGCACGCACCTGTGAACCCAGCTACTTGGGAGGCTGCGGCAGAAGGATTGCCTGAATCCAGGAAGTCAAGGCTACAGTGTGCCGGGATTATGCCACTGCACTCCAGCCTGGGTGAAGAGTGAGACCCCAACTTTAAAAAAAGCCACTGCCAAGGACTTGGCACCTGACCTTGTGTTTGGGGATAAGTTGCGACAGCTGCCAAAACAGCCCTGGTGTCCTTGCTTCTAGCTGTGTGACTTAGGGTGAGTCACTTAAGCTTTCTGAGCCTCAGTTTTGTCAACTGCTAAATGGTAATCGTAGTGCCGTGTCTAAAAGTAATCGTAGTGCCATGTCTAAGGGTGAGGGTTAGACAAGCCAGTGCTTCATCCCTCTCAACATCCTACTGTCTGGAATGCAGAGGTAATGGCTGGAGCTCTGGATACCAGAGCTCTGGACAATGAGGATAAGGCTACCCCCACCCCCCACCCCAGCTATGGAATGAGCTGGATGGAACCTGAGTTCCTGTCCCAGTTATTTTTGGAGTGCAGCAAGTTACCCCCAACTCAGTGACTTAAAAATGACCATTTGATTGTGCTCATAGATTTTGTGGGTGGGGACTTTGGACAAGACTTGGCCAGTCAATTCTTTTGCTCCTAGTGGTGTTGACTGAGGTTGCTCAGTGGTACTCAGCTAACTGAACGACTGGTTGGAAAGATCCAAGACAGCTTTACTTGCACACCTGGAGCCTGAAATTGGGATGACTCAAAGATTAGGCCTGCCAATGAGGGTAGCTATGCATGGCCCTCTCCATGTGGCTTGGTGTCCTCACAGTATAGTGGCCCCAGGGGAGTTGGACCTCTTACATGGTGGCTCCAAGCCCCAAGCAGGAGTGTTCCAGTGAACAAGGTGGCAACCGTATAATTTATGATCCACTCTCAAAAGTCTCACAGTATCACTCTGCCAAACCCTGTTGGCCAAAACAGTCACTTGCCCACCTAGATCAAGAGAGGGGAATTAGATGCCCCTTTACCATTGGTGGGCCATCATACTTACGTCACAGAAGAGCGCAAGGGGCAGGAGATGCAATTTTCTATTCAGTTCTGGAAAATTTACCTGCCCCAGTCCTTGAGGGTTTATGAAACTGAGCTGTCACACCAGCCCCAGATCACCTAGCTCGGTAATTGGGGTGAGAAATATGCTTTTGACTCATTTAAACCAGTCTTATTTGTGGTCTTTGTTACTCAGAGCCAAACCTGTGCTCACTCTGAGATCAGCTCCATGTGGACTTTAAGGGGCTGGAGGAGAAAAGTGAAGGACTATCTAACCAGTCCCAGTCTTGGTGTCAGGTAATGTTGACTAATAGAAATCTCCCTCCTGGCTGGGCTCAGTGGCTCAGCCGATAATCCCAGCACTTTGGGAAACCAAGGCGAGTGGATTATCTGAGCCCACGGGCTCAAGACCCACCCTGACAACTTGGCAAGACCTCATCTCTACAATCGATCAAAAACTAGCTAGGCATGGTAGCATGCGCCTGTAGTTCCAGCTACTTGGAAGGCTGAGGCAGAAGGATAGCCGGAGCCCGGCAGGTCGAGGCTACGGTGGCCGGGAGC
>NW_007114064.1:273642-286664 GCF_000164805.1 Carlito syrichta
TTTTGAGGTGGAGTCTCACTCTGTCGCCCAGACTGGAGTACAGTGGCCGCTCCCGGCCACTGCAGCCTCGCCTGCTGGGCTCCGGCGATCCTTCCGCCTCAGCCTTCTGAGTAGCCAGAATTACAGGCAAGCGCTGCCATGCCCGACTGATTTTTTGATTTATTGTAGAGATGAGGTCTCGCTGCCCAGGCAGGTCTCGAACCTGCGGGCTCAGGCAATCCACTCACCTCAGCCTCCCAAAGCACGGGATTACAGGCTGAGCCACCGAGCCCGGCTTTCCTTTCTTTTGAGTCAAGATTTCACTCTGTCACCCAGGCTGAAGTGACAGTGGCATAATGATCACGGCTCACCACAGCCTCGACCTCCTGGGCTCAGCCGATCCTTCTGCCTCAGCCTCCTGAGTAGCTGGAACTACAGGCATGTACCACCACACTGGCTAATTTTTTAAAAAGTTTTTGTAGAGACGAGTTCTTGCTATGTTTCCCAGGCTGGTCTCGAACTTTTGGGCTCAAGCAATTTTCCCGTCTCAGCCTCCCAAAGTGCTGGGATCACAGGTATGAGCCACTGCGCTGGCCTATAAATCGCCTTTTCTAATAGGAAGGGACAGTACTAATTCCCTAAGTTCCAAGTGTGTGTGTGTGCATGTGTGTGAGTGTGTGTGTGTGTTTGGAGGGGGTAGGTAAGTGGGGAAGATGAGGGGGCCTCTCTACCTCCCCACCCCCCACAAACCCCTGTCTTAACCCAAGTGCCTTGTAACTTGTTGTCTTGGGCTCAATAAGTATTTGTTGCCTGACTGATAAATATGAGTTGACATTCACAGGGACAAAGCGAATCCCACTGGGGCTTGGATGAAAATGTCTATGTGTGCAAGGATGACCTCCTGGCTGTGGGTAGCAAAAGCCCCCACCTCCAGATTCTGTTGCTGGAATTGAGTTTCTGAAGCTCATTTTTGCTTCTTTTTCAACAGCCTCATATGGGCCCATCTGGTGGCTCGCGTCGGAGACGGACTGTATTCCCTTTATCCCTCCCCACTCAGGTAGGATGTCTGGGGCTGGTTCAGGGATCCCTCCCACCGTAAGCTCCTGGGCTGTCTGCACTGCTTCTGGGCTTCCATGTGTCAGGCAGCCAATGGGTGGGTGTGTTTTCAGAGGCTGTTATCTATGTCAAGACGCCGGGTGCTGTGGGTGACGCGGGTGACGGCAGGATGTGTGTAAGTCACGGTCTGCGCCGAGAGCAGGGGATGATTTAGTTGGGATAAGACACACGTGTACACCAGATGCTGGGTCGGTGAAACCAGGGCGGCGCGGAGCGGGGGGTGGCTCTGCGTGGGGGCAGCAGCTGTCTCCCAGCAGTCATTTCGGACCTGTGAGGTCTGGTCAAATACTGATGAAGAAGGACTGCCGAGAATGGGGAGGGCCCTTATCCCTCTGCTTCCCAAGGAGGGGAGGCTGAGGGGGACCAGCAGGAGCCAGGGTGAGCAGGATGAGGCCGGTCTGAGCATCAAAGGGAAGGCTTCGAATCTCAAGTCCGGTGAGTGAAGTTTTGCCGACCAGAGACTGCATTTGTTTTTATTCTTATTTTAAAAGAATTCTTATTTCTTCCCAGTGATCAAAGTAAATCATACCTTATTGTGGAAATTGTGGAACATACAGAAAAGTGTAACAAAGACAATGGAAACCACCTATAATCTCTTTCTGGAGATCACTGCTGTTAACGTTTTGACACTTCTCTTTCCAGTCTGTAATAAATGTGTACTTAGCATAGTGGTTAAGTGTGTGGGATGGGAATCTGGCTCTTTGGGTTCAAACTTGTGCCTTGTACCATTTTTTTTTTCTTGAGTCGGAGTCTCACTCTATCGCCCAGGCTGGAGACTGCAGGGGCATGTTCATGGCCACCGCAGTCTCTACCTGCTGGGTTCAGGCGATCCTTCTGCTTCAGCCTTCCAAGTAGCTGGAACCACAAGCATGCACCACCACTCCCAGCTAATTTTTTGATATATTGTAGAGACAAGGTCTCACCATGTTGCCCAGGCTGGTCTCGAACCCATGGGCTCAGGCAATCCTCTTGCCTCTGCCTCCCAAACTGCCGGGATTACAGGCGTGAGTCACTGCGCCCGGCTGTGCACTGTACCATTGTTTAACTTCTCTGTGCCTTGGTTTTCCCATCTTTAATGGAGACAGGGGCTGAGTTGTGACTCACACCTGTATTCCCAGCACTTTGGGATTGCAGGAGGATTGCTTGAGCCTAGGAGTTCAAGACCAGCCTGGGCAACATAGCGAGACCTCATTTTTACAAAAAATCAAAAAATTAGCTGTGAGTGGTGGTGTATACCTGTAGTCCCAGCTACTTTGGAGGCTGAGGTGGGAAGATCACTTGAGCCCAGAAAATCAAGGCTGTGGTGAGCCGTGATGATGTCACTGCACTTCAGCTTGGGCAAGAGAGTGAGACCTCTGACTCAAAAAAATTAATTAATGAAAAGAAATGGAGGTATGACTAGTACAGCTGGCCCTCCATATCATGGGTTCTGCATTCACGGACTCAGCCAATCACGCATCAAAAATATTAAAGGAAAAACATTAAAAAATAACAACACAGCAGTAAAAAAATACAAATAAAAGACAGAGCATCACAACTATTTTCTTAGCATTTATATTCTTTTAGGTATTATAAGTAATCTAGGGATGATTTAAAGTATCTGGGAGGATGTGTGAATGCTACACCATTTTATATCAGGGGCTTGAGCATCCACGGATTTTGCTATCCGAGACTGGTCCTGGAACCAATCCTCCCATGGATACTGAGGGACGACAGTACTTAGCTTCTAGGGATTCTGTGAGGATTGAATGAGGTGATTCCTGTAAGTGCTGGCACATATAAGTGCTCGATAGATACTAGCTCTTATTATCGTACATATCTCAATTTGGACCAAGCCCTTTAAAATTGTTGAATCCAGCCTTTTTCTCACCTAATGTTCTACCATAAGCATTTTCCCACATCATTAAAAGCGCTTCTAGAGCCTCATTTTATTTTATTATTGATTGATTGATTGATTGATTGATTTTGAGTTGGAGTCTCACTCTGTCGCCCAGGCTGGAGTGCAGTGCATGCTCACGGCCACCACAGCCTTAACCTGCTGGGCTCAGGTGATCCTCCTGCCTCAGCCTTCCAAACCACACGCCACCATGCCCAGCTAATTTTTTGATTTATTGTAGAGACGAGGTCTCACCGAGTTGCCCAGGCTGGTCTCGAACCCTTGGACTCAGGCAATCCTCTCACCTCGGCTTCCCAAAGTGCTGGGATTACAGGCATGAGCCACCACACCTGGCTAGAGCCTCATTTTAAATGGCTTCAGAATTTTGCACCCCATGGATTCATCATAATTTATTTAGCAACATTCTTATTACTGGACATTGATTCTGTCCTCAAGTTTTTGTTAATACAAATAACATTGCGATAAACATCTTTGTCCTTAATTTTTTTCTTGTTATGGAAATATAGTATGCCCATTATTTTTAAAATGGAAAAATACAGAGGAATATAAAGAAGAAAATTAAAATTATCAGAGAGAGAGAGAGAGAGAGAGAGAGAGAGAGAGAGGGAGGGAGGGAGAGATTGAGAGAGAGGAGAGACTCTCTCATCAGAAAGAGGGTGTTCTGGGCCAGTCTGTGTGAGAGGCTCTACCCAGCGCCTGGCAGCGTAAACACAGCTAGAGTTAAATAACAACCCAGGACAATATGAGGGACGTCACAGAGCTCCAAGTGATTAATTGCCAACTAAGCACTACAAGTTCCCTAACCAGCAGTGTTTGCTCCAAGTGACCAGCTGGGACATGGAGAGTCTTTAGGGTTTTTAAAGAACACTTTGTTCTGCTGTGTGACAGGTTTTCTGGAGTCTTTACTAGCCAGAAAGCTTTCTTTCCTACGGGCTTTTTGGACAAGGGGGCTGCCAATATTCTCGATCAGAAGGCTCTTCTCCCTCACCCCTTCCTCCAGCCCTGGTCAATTTGGGGGCTGCTTTAGAGGTGAGAGCCTGCTCTGGCCTCAGTCCACCTCCCCAGGTCTCTTCTGAAAACCCTCAATATCCCATACCACTCAAAGGATTCCTACCCACTACACTGGAGGGGGCTTTATGGCAGGCCTAAGGGTAGGTGTACCTGACCCAGAGTGGCTTCAGGACAACTTGGACTAAAGAACTTGGAACCTGTTGGGAGCTTCTGGCAGACTGTCTACAAAACTGACAGCCAGCAATTTCCCTCATCGCTTTATGTGCATGCTGCTCCTCCCATCAAAAAGAAGCAAGAGGCACTGGGCGTGGTGGCTCACACCTGTAATCCCAGCACTTTGGGAGGCATAGGTGAGAGGATTGCCTGAGTCCAGGGATTCGAGACCAGCCTGGGCAACTTGACGAGACCTCGTCTCTACAATAAATCAAAAAATTAGCCATGTGTCATGGTGTGCACCTGTGGTTCCAGCTACTTGGAAGGCTGAGGTGGAAGGATTGCTTGAGCCCAGCAGGTTGAGGCTGCAGTGGCTGTGAGTGTGCCACTGCACTCCAGCCTGGCTGACAGTGAGACTATGACTCAAAAAAAAAAAAAAAAAAAAAAAAAGCAAGAGTCTGTATCCCCTCCCCATGAATCCAGGCTGGCCTTGTGACTTGGTTTGGCCGAGAGAATACAGTGAAAGTGTTGCCGTGTGACTTCTGAGTCTAGGTCTTAAGAGACCCAGCAATGTCTGTTTTACCCTCTTGAATAGAACCGCTATGTAAGAAGCCCAGTCTATCCTACTGGAGAGGGAGGCTGAGGGGGAACAGGAGCATCTCAGTCAATAGCTAGCACCAACTGCCAAAGATGTGAATGAGGCCATCTGGGACACCCAGGCCCTGTCAAACTCCCAGCTGACTGCAATTGCATGAACTCCAGCTGTCATGTGGAACAGAAGAACCACCCAGCGAAGCCAAGCTGCTCCACGGAATTGTGGGGGTAAAAAACCCAAAGCAGTTGTTAACCCAGGGACAATGACTCATGCTTGTAATTCCAGCTACTTAGGAGGCAAAGTTGGGAGGATAACTTGAGTCCAGGAGTTCAAGACCGGCCTGGGCAACATAGCGAGAGCTCTTATCTCTAAAAAAATAAAAAATAAATTAGCTGAGTATGGTAGCACATGCCTGTAGTCCTAGCCACTTGGGAGGCTGAGGTGGGAGGATTGCTTGAGCCCAGTAACTTGAGACTGTGGGCTATGATCTTACCTCTGCACTCTCATATGGGAGACAGAGAAGACCCTGTCTCTAAAAAAATAAAAAGGAAAAGAAATCAATTGTTGTTGTTTTAAGTCATTAAGTTTTGGATGTGCTTCTTAGGCAGTGATAGATAAACAAAACAAAGCCATTTCAAATATTGTAAGGGTCACTGGTGGGAGAGAAATGACCTTGTCCTTGCAGGCCCCAGGGAAAATAGCAAGGGAGTGGCACCTTTCAGTTCAGTACTGGTAGGAGCTCTAAGACATTCAGTCATCTAAGAAGGGGACCACATGTGACCTTGGTGCTCTCTTGCAGGGCATGAACAAAAATATGGAGGCTGCTTATTGGTGTCTAGAAGGGCGTTTAGGAGACCAATGGCTGACACACAGTCCTGCCCTGAGCTGCTTTGATTCTTTCTTCCCTTCCACACTCATTCCATTTATTCTATCCACTTTCCCCAAAGGGAACTTTTCACACCCCACCACAAGCCCCTGCCGGAAGACAGAGCCACCCTCTTTTCTGTTCCATCTCTGTGGGCTTTTGTTAGCCCAGGCATTTTTCAAAATCACATGCCACTTCGTTTGGAAAGTTTTTTGGGGGGAAGGAAGTGGTGCTGGGAAAAACGTTTTTCATGTGACCTTGGCTTCTTTGGAACGGATGAACCTTACCATATTCTGCAGTGCCTAGATGCAAGCTCTGAAAAGAGGAGCCCTGCTTTATTGATTTCCGTATGGCCCAGTGTCTAGCACGGGGCTGAGGGCCCAGGCCTGACCCAGGTTTGTGCTGTGTCAGGCTAATCACACACCTGGAAGCCGGATCTGCCCTCCCTTGCCACACCCGCCTGGGCTCTTCAGCTCCTAAGGGGTCAGCTTGGAACAAGGAGGCAAGGCCAGGGCGACCCCACGAAGGATCTACTGCGCTCAGCAGCCAGTGGCTGTTTCACCATGCCTGTTCTTGATGTCCCGGAGCCCGGGAGTGTGTAGGGGGGCCTCTGTCAAGTTCGCTGTGGAGCTCGGAGACTCTTCCTTGGAGAAGCAAGATGTGCGCGCGTTTGTGTGCGCGCGTGCGCACACACACATACACATACACTCAGCACTCAAGCGCGGAGACTGCCTCAGGGGAGACACTGTCTGCAGGAACCAGACTCCACAGCCTCCCTAGGGACTCGTCATCGCGTCTCTCGTCAAAGTGTCACTTGTCAGGCGCGACTCTAGCTCAGCGCAACTCACCCCCTCGCTCTCACATTGTAGGAACGGCCTCCGAGGAGAGTGGGTTCTGCGTAGTTTCCAGGCAGGCGCCGCTTGTCTTGTCCTTGGCAATTTCTTGGCCTGGCCCCAGAAACCCTAATGAGCCGTGGATATGAAGAACCACCACCGAGGTAGTTATCGGAGGTGCCCATGCAGGGATTGGGGAGTCAGGCCCCCACCCCACCCCCAGGCCCTGTTTGTGGCGTCATTCCGTCTAAGTCTCAGCAGTTCCTGGAGAGTAACAGGTTTGAGCAAGACTTTTTGTACAAAGGAAAGGCAAGAACAGAAAAAGGATCTCAGGTCAGTTGGGCAGAGGTGGGGAGAGGATACGAATGGGGAAGGCCATCTGAGGGTAGGTGGTCAGGGAATGGCCTTTAGCTTCCAGGAGCCTCAGGCCTGCTCCAGGGGGTCTCTGTAGAAGCCGAGCTCCTGTAGCCACTTTGGGGTTCCTAACTCCTCCTCACTCACAGGGGCCTTGTCTTCCTTGAGCAATTTTACCCCTCTGGGTCCCACACGGCAGCCCCTGCCACAGCCCAGAGCAGCCAAGCCTATGGCCCGGTCTCTATAATCAGTCTCCCTCGGTGTCTCCATCCCTGTCGTCTCTGGGAGAAAGGCCTGGATCTAAGCGCGCACACACCTCGATTAGAAATGTAGTGAGCATCTGCCATACATTAGACCTGAATTCTAGAGTGTTGCCAGAAAGAGACAGAGCAAACGCACGAGCAAATGCTGAGCCAGACCCTGCAGCAACACCGGTGGGACATGCTCCTCCCAGGCCCTCAGCCTCCGATGAAGCCCCTGGCCCCTGCCCCTTCCTTTTGATTCCTCTGCTTCCTGGGCTGGCCCTCGGTACTCAGGAGTCTCTGACCATAAGTGGGTAGCCATTCCTCACAGGGCTAGACCCGTGAGCCAGTGGTGCACCAGCTCCAGCTCATGAGAGCTAAAGCTACCGTGCACGTCTCTTCCCATCTCTGTGTTCCGTAACAACAGCTTGGAAGCTTGGAATTGGCTATGGTAGAAGGATTTGCTCTTGTGGAAACTAAGGTTCCTGGAAAAGCCAAGTCTTTTGCCGAAGGCCACTCAGCTGCTGACCAAAACCTCCAAAGTGGAATCCTAGTCCTTTATTCCTAATCCAAAGCTTGCTTGGTCATGATATGGCAGGCAGGTTTCTTGGCACAGGCAAATCCTGGCATCAGTGTATGTACGTGTGTGTGTGTCCCAAAGCTACAGAGATGGAAAATGTAAGGCCTGGAGGACTCTTGAGATCACCTGGTCCAGTCTTCCTCATTGGCTTGGCTACTGTCTCCAGGATAGAGTCCCAACCAGCCCCTATAGAAACCAGTGTGGGGGTTGAAGGACTGGGTTTTGGAGTCGGCCACACCCAGACCTGATTTTGGACTCCATCAAGCCCTTGTGTGTGACCTTACGCAAGTCATTTGTTCTCTCTGAGTCCCCATCCTCACCTGTGGAGTTAAGATAATAAAGGTGCCTCCCTCGCTGCTCTGTTGGGAGGGCCAGTGAGACAATGCACAGAAGCATTTAACGTGGGCTCAAGATGGGGAAAGCACTTGTGTCAGCAATTCTGCCCTGTGTCAGGTGTGTCCTCCAGGAAGCAATGCCACGATGGAATGAGAATGGAATTAGACCCACAGGAGGAAGATGAAAGAGGAAGGGAGCAGGGGAGGGTGGGGGAGGGGCCGCAGACCAGGAGGCAGGTCTGGCCCCTTTGGAAGGAGAGAGGAAAGAAGGAGGGGTGGATAGGGAGAGCCTCAGCCGGCAATGCAGCTCCGATAGGTCGTTCCCGTGGAAAGATCACCCAGAGAAGAGTCCTGAGCTGGCCAGAAATGGCTGTGCTCAGCCACTGGAGTGCATGGTCTTAGCCTAAAAGCTGAGGCAGGGCCCAAAGGCTCTCGCAGTTGGAGGCTGTCGACTAATTGCACTTCCTGTGGAAAGTTCTGTGTCAAAGAGAGATCTGAACAGTGAATCTCTGTGACTACCACGGGCCCATCTAAGTCTCCTTGTAGAAAGCTCCCTTCTCACGCAATGGTGTCCAGCACTGGGGGGAGGCATAGCTGACAACCCCTGCTGCATGACTCCCCCACATTCGGTGGCTCCCCAGTCCTGCAACTGCAGCAAACTCCTCAGACGCAGTCCCTGCTCTCCATGCACGCTTCCCTGCACTTCTTTACACTCCTGGCCGTCTTCTCTGCTGAGCATCGCCCAGTGTCCCGGGTCTGTTCTCCACACCACTGCCTCAGTTATTTGCTTGAAAGTTCCCAGAAGCCCTCCAGCAAATATGTGAATGAAAAACCTCAAAGCTGAACAGGGCAGTCCTCGTTCAGGATGAAGTGCTCGGCCCCCAGGACTGCCCCCAGTCGTTCCTCAAAGCCCTCCTTCTCCCACCCCTTCTGACAGGTCTGCATTTCTTCCTGCACGTTGCCACTGTGTGTCTGGATTTTTGCTCGCGATGCTCTTCTCTGGAATAATCTCCCAACCTGCCCACCTAGTAAATTCATTCTGCCCTTCCAGATCCCTTGGAGGTGTCACCTTCCCTGTGAAGTCTTCATCAACCCCCAACTCCCCTGAGTGCTCCCACCCACCCACTGAGCCCCCCCAAGCATCTGTCACTTGCCTGTTTAGCTATAATCTTCTCCTCAGGGCATTTCTTCAACAAATATTTACTGATCACCTACTAAGTGCCTGGCACAGGCACAGGGGTTTGGGGTGATGATGGGTAAGGGAGCTTGGCTTCTACCCTCTTGGGGCAACTAGTCTGTAGGGAAGACTGGCAAGTAAAGAGACAATTGCAATAAACAATTATATGTGCAGTCCGAGGGACTCTTTAGAGCATCATGGAAGCACAGCTGATCTATTCTGGGATGGAGATCTATTCTGGTAAGGCTTCCTGGAAGAAGTAACTTTTTTTTCTTTGAGTTGGAGTCTCACTCTGTTGCCCAGACTGGAGTGCAGTGGCACGCTCCCAGCCACCGCAGCGTCAATCTGCTGGGCTCCGGCGATCCTTCTGCCTCAGCCTTCCGAGTAGCTGGAATTACAGGTGCACGCTACCACGCCCGGCTAATTTTTTGATTTTATTGTAGAGATGGGGTCTCACCAAGTTGCCCGGGTAGGTCTCGAACCCGCAGGCTCAGGCAACCCACTTACCTCGGCCTCCTAAAGTGCTGGGATTACAGGCTGAGCCACCAAGCCCGGCCAGAAGTAACTTTTTTTCCCCCCAAAAGTCAGGGTCTCACTCTCTCATTCTGTTGCCCAGACTCGAGTGCAGTGGCACAATCATGGCTCATAGCAGCCTTGAACTCCTGGGCTCCAGCAATCCTCTCACCTCAGACTCTCAAGTAGCTGAAACTACAGGTGCATGCCGCCATGTCCAGTCAATTTTTTAATTTTTCGTAGTGATGAGATCTTACTATGTTGTCCAGGTTGATCTTGAACTCCTGGGCTCAAGCAATCCTCCTGCCTTGGCCGCCCAAAGTGCTGGGATTGCAGGTGTGAGTCATCGTGCCGGAACAGAAGTAACTTTTTATGTTGAAGCTTCCAAGAGGATCAGAGTTCCTTAGATGGGGAGAAGTGGAAGGATGGGGGAAGAAACAACAGCATGCCTACGGACCCTGGCATGGAGAAGGGGTGTGGAGGAAGCAGCGGAGGAGACAGATCTATGAGGAAGTTGGCCTGAGCGGACACAAGGGAGCTAGAGGGGATGAGAGAGGACGTGTGAATTGCTGATGGGCGAGGGTGAAGCCAAGGACCTGGGAGCCACCAGCCACATTCAGCTACTTAAATGAACTAAAATGAAACAATTTCGCTCCTTGGGCGCACTGGCCACATTTTAAATGCTTAGTAGCCACAGGGGGCAAGCGGCCATTCTACTGGAAAGCACAGATATGGAACAGTTCCATTATTTCAAAAAGATCCATGGTGTGCCGCCACCCTCGAGCGTGAACCCCTAGGGCCCAGAGCCCAAGTGTGAGATGGGCAGCGAGATGGGCAAAGGCACACTCAGAACCGGAAGCGTGGATGGCGAGGATGATATGAACAGACGTGTGGTGGGATGGGGGTCGAGTCTGGGACTCTCGTGGTCTCTGTGAACGAGGGAATGGGCCTGAGTGGAGAACGGGGAAGTTGCTGTGTGTTGCGTGGGAGAGAGCTGGGCGGGAAGACATGGGGCTTGCAGGGCCAGGTGGTGGCAGGGCTGAGGGTCTTCATCCTGATACCCGCTAGCGGGAGACTCAGCTATCCACTGCTGGGTAGCAAACCACCCAAACACTTAGTGACTTCAACAACAGTTTGTTCATGAGTTTGCTATCTGAGTTGTACTAGACCCAAGTTTGTTTCTGTTTTGCTCGGCTTCAGCTGGGCGGCTTGAACGGTGAAGCTACCTAGCATTGACTAGGGTGGCTCAAAGGCTGGGGGTTGGAATCACTTTCACCTATCTGGTGGTTGTTGTTGGCTGTTACTGGGACATTAGCTAGGGTTGTTGGCTGGAGCACATGGCCTCTTCATGTGACTGGGTTCCAAGGTTGACAGTCTCAAGAGAGAAAGAGTCAGCAGGAAGCCATATTACTGTCTGTGACCTAGACTTAGAAAGTCTACAAGCATCACTTTGGCTACATTCTATTCATGGAGGCAGTCACAAAGGCCCAACCAGGTTCAAGTGGAGGGGAAGCAGACTCCTCCTCTTTCTTTTTTTGAGTCAGTCTCACTCTGTGGCTCAGGCTGGAGTGCAGTGGTACGATCATGGCTCGACTCCTGGGCTTAGCCTGCAGCCTCGACTCCTGGGCTCAGGTGATCCTTTTTCCTCAGCCTCCTGAGTAGCTGAGACTACAGGTGCACATCACCAAGCCCAGCTAATCTTTTGATTTTTTTGTAGAGATGGAGTCTTGCTATGTTGCCCAGGCTGGCCTTGAACTCCTAGGCTCAAGCAGTCCTCCCACCTTAGCCTCTCAAAAAGTGCTGGGATTACATGCTTGAGCCAATGTGCCAGGTCTGGACTCCTCTTCTTGAAAGGAGGTAGTGGCGAGGTGCTGGAAGAGCAAGTGGGACCAGAAATATTGGTGTGGCCATTTTTGGAAACATAATGTGCCCCAGAGCCCAAGAAGAAGCCAAGGTCTTATCCTCTCTCAGGAGAGGATAGGAAGAAATTGAGCCAAGTTTAAATTCCTTCCATTTGTTCACACAACTAATATTTATTGGAACCGGGCTCGGTGGCTCAGCCTGTAATCCCGTGCTTTGGGAGGCCGAGGTGAATGAATTGCCTGAGCTCGCGGGTTCGAGACCCGCCTGGGCAATGGCGAGACCTCATCTCTACAATAAATCAAAAAAATGAGCCAGGCATGGTAGCGCATGCCTGTAATTCCAGCTACTCGGAAGGCTGAGGCGGGAGGATCGCCGGAGCCCAGCAGGTCGAGGCTGCGGTGGCCAGGAGCGGCCACTGCACTCCAGTCTGGGCGACAGAGTGAGACTCCAACTCAAAAAAATATATATATTATATATATTATATATATGGAACCTACTACATTCCAGGCTCGGTTTTGGGTGCTGGAGATACAAGATGGACAAACATTCCAGTTCTTATGGAGGTTACATGGTAGTAGGAGAATTATGAGAGTAAACAGATAAGCAAGCTTGTATCATGTCAGGTGATGCTAAATGCTGTGCAGGAGTGACTGACAGCAAGATGAGGGAAGGAGGGGAGGTGGTACAGCTGGGGGAACCTGGAGCCCTTCTCCGTAGTGTGGAAGGGGAAGTCTGTCAACTGTAAGGAGGCCTGGGAAGGTTTGGCCATTCCCTGTAATGTTGTATCCCGGTGCCTAGCTTGTCTGGCTGGTTAAACTTCTGCAGGGTGTAAGAAGAAGGGTCCTCCAGGCGCTGAGTCCTTGTCCAAGGTCACCAGCTAGTTAGAAGCAGTGCACGAACAGGGTCCGCAAAACAGGGAGCACGTTTGACCCCTGACGCCCAAGGACTTGTCCAGTCTGTTCAGTTTCTGAGCTAAACATTCCGGGGAGACTTCTTGGAGAACAGTGCCCTCAGGGAGTGTGTGCGCATGGTTCTGTTCCTTCAGAAAGCTGAAGGGTCCCAGTTGGAGCCAGTCTGAGCTGGAGAGGGCCCAGGAAGGAAATAACGTGAGGATTTAATTGGACTCAGCGAACCCTTCCCGAGCCAGCCGGCGCAAACCCTCGGAGGCTGCCGCCTGTGCCTGGCTCTCCTCCCGGCCTGGGGCGCTCGGAAGCGTGGTCACGGAGAAGGGGCGAGGGAGGCAATCCAGGGCCCGTCCTCCCCCTAGACCTCCCTGCCAAGCCGCCCTGGTTGAAAAGCCACGACTGCCCCGGCTGCTGGGCATAGTGTGGGGACAGGAGAGGATGGAGTGTGCGGGAAGCAGGCGGGAGAGGGAGGCGGAGGAGGGGGGTGTTCCGAGAGGAGATCGCGAGCCCGGGGATCAGGGAAGGGGCACCGGATGGCGTGTCCAGGGAGGCCCGGGGCAGTGTCAGGGAGGGGAGTCCGCCTCGCGCGGGGCCGAGGCAGCGT
>NW_007114064.1:287330-295895 GCF_000164805.1 Carlito syrichta
CCCCCAGCCCCGGGCCCGCTAGCAATCGGCCTCGCACCGCGGCTCGCGGCACTCCGGACAAGGTTTGCCACGTCCGGGAGCCGGAGAGCCCCTCCTAGGTCCGGGCGCATAATAAATGCCGAGTGTAATGTATTTACTCTGCGGTCCCCGGTTAATTTACACACCCGCGCCGCGCCGCGCGGCCTCCCCCGCGCGCGCCCCGGCCTGTCGTTCCTATTTACAGGCGCGAGGCGCCTCGAGAGGGTTTTTTCTTTTTTCTTTTCTTTCTTTCTTTTTCTTTTCTTTTCTTTCTTTCTTTTCTTTTCTTTTTTTTTTTTTTTTTTGAGAGCTTTAGGATGGATGCAACGTGTCATTAAACCTGAAAGGAGCTGTTACTTATCAGTACTGGTATTTTCCACGGGCCTTTTTCCTCACCTGCGCGGGCACAGGTACCACCTGGGTGGTGGATGGGGGCGGGGGTGCCCGAAGGCACCGGTGGGGAGTGGTAAACGATCTGCGGGCCTCTTGGAGGCCGTTGAGGCCTTGCTGGAGCCCCTTTCCCCGACCCGCGGGAACACGGGGGCGTCTCCACCTGGAGGTCTGGTGCAGCACCCCTGGGGGGGGATCTCCTTCAGGAGATGCCTAGAACAGCGGTGTGTTAGGGGACACTTCAGAAAAGCATCCCCCTCCTTAGCCGGCAAGAAATGCAGACTCTCGGTGTGCCGTTCTTGCAGCAGAAAGGCCCTGCGTGACTCCGGCGCTTGGAGCAACCGGCTTATCTGGGGCGGTTTTCCATCTGCCTCTCTGGGCAGCAGGATTGTCTTCATGCATAGGACGTATCTTGTCGGGAAGCAGAGCTGTGCGCTGGAGCAGGCCAGGCGAATTGAATGCTCACTCGGCCCTGTGTGTTCTTAATGACCCATAACAGAGTCCTCGGAGGTGAAAAACAAAAATCCGACACCCCTTAACCCTTTCTGTGCCCATCTTAGTCCGGAAGATTTCTTATTCTCACCGTGGTGCCACACAGTCTCCTCTCTGGATTTTATCCAGCACCTGCTGGGTCGGCCTCACCCCACCCGCCAAGACGTTCTGCCCAGACAGGGGACGGGGAGGCGAACCCCTGTGAGGGCTTGGAGCAGGGAGTTGCAAACCTCTGAACGTGTGGTAAAATTTTTCTTAGGTATGCATTTTTCTAAGGGGAACCTTAAAGGGATCTGAGACACCCCAAAGGTTAAGAACGACCTACCAGCCGTTTGACCTTGTTGGGGTCTGATCTCGGAGCCTAGCTTCATTATCAGGGAGAACGAGGATACCCCAAAGCGGTTGTTGTGATTAAAACAGATAATGCTTTATTATTTGTAAACGGTACAGGTTTCTACAAAGATAAATTATTAATGATTCCAAAGATGACTGTGTGAGTGTGTGTGTGTGTGTGTGTGTGTGTGTACGCAGAGGAAGTGTGTGGGGGGGGAATCATTGGGATTAGATTGTTCTGGGGGAAACTCTCTCCTGAAGCCCCTCATTTCTCTCTACCTCAGGACCAAGTGGGGTTGATCTGGAATGTTGCCCCTCCCCTTTGAGAATCAGGAAACTTGGGTGGGTGAGTGGGAGGGGGGGAGCAGTGCTCCAGCCCTTCCGTTCAGACCCATGATCTCCCTTGGGTACACAGTAGTCATCTGCACAGAGTTGGCGCTCAATACATCTTTGTGGGAACATTGTACCAATGACTGAATCGCTCAGTGGTCTTGGCCAGTCACGTATCCCTTCTGTACTTGCAGATAGAAAAGGACTCCCAGCCCTTTCCAATGGGAATGTATTTGTCTCTGGTGGTGGAAGCCCTGCAGTAACCTTTCTGCTTTGGTGTCTACTTTCGAGGAGCTCAAAGACTAAAATAACCAGAATCCAGGGTTTTAAGCATTCCCATAGAGATGGGGACAGATGAGGTGACAGTTCATTTTCTTCATCTACACACTAAGACATAAAAACGGGGGAAAGCTAACTGAGGTCATGAGATCAGGATTAGGAGGGCCCCTCCCTGATACACAACCTGGCCTCCACACCAAGGGACAGGGCAGCCATAGGAGGGCTTCACTCAGGCCTTCCTTCAAGGAAAAATATTCCGGGGGAAGTGTCATTGGCTGACAGCCTCTGGCTGCCCCACCTTCAGGTTCACTGCAGCGTTCCTGCCTGCGCCATGCTGTCCCTAGACTATTCTCACCTGACAGCCAGGGAGTGGAGCTGGGCCATTTCTGCCTGACACAGGATATCTCTGATGACCAGTCTGTACTCTGGCCGAGAGTTTCTCAGAGCTGTGCTGCTGGCTGAGGCTCTCCCTATGCACCCCTTCCTCCCCCTCTCTTTCCACAGGGTCAGACCTGCCTCCTGGTCTGAAGGCTCTCCCTGACCACTCCTGTTCCATTCCTCCTTCATTCTCAGAAAATTTCCCCAATACATCTCTCATGCTTCGAATTCTGTCTGTGTCTGCTACCTGGAGGGCTTGAACTGTGGAGACTCCTGTGACCTCCACTATTTTAGGCAGGACCTAAGCGTGTGAAGAAGCATGTCGAGAGCCCCGGGTGAAGTGAGGAGCCCTCGGTCACTCCTTTACCTCATTCTAGAAGGTTCCAGGTTCTAGACACTTCTTCGTGCCCCTCTAGGGCTAGGTGGCCAGCTGCCACATCTGGAGGTAATGCCGCCTGCGACTTGTATTTCTTCTTCAAGTTGCTCCTGGATATAGTAGGGCCCATCTTTGCCCAGGACCCCTGCTGTCAAAAAGACTGGCTCCTACCCACCAGCTGGTCCTGTTGCTCTGGAAAGTCAGTCCAAGGCCAGACCTCACTCTGAGACCCAGAACTCTTTTCATAGGGCCACTGTGAGCATGAATCTGAGGGCTGAATGCCAGCCCCACAAATCTTTACACTGACTTGAGGGCTCCCCAGAATGACTTCCAAAGATGTATGGGGTGGGGGTGAGCCAGAAGACTTGGAAGCCCTGCTATCAGAGATCAGAAATCAGATGGAAAAGAGGGGAAAGGCATCATCTGGAAAACAAAAGAACTGCTAGAGTCTGTGCCTGCTCAAGAAAAGGCAGTCATCAGCCCGAAGACAGATGAAGTAGAGGGCTGTTTTTTTAACGCAGGGGCAGAGGTCATTAGCTTGGAGAATGTGTCATATTTGACATCAGGAGGCTGGAAAGCAAAGCCTGGTCCGCTCTCTCTCTGGCCTGGGAGAAAGGATAGGCTCTCCACTAGGGGAGAGTGGCAGGGAGGGATATGTCCCTGAGGTCCGACGCCCTGTCCGCCCCCCAACCTTTTTTAGAAGAAGATAAATCTGTGAATTCTCACTTGCGGCTCTGAAGGCTCATGGGACTGAGGCCAGCACCTAGTGGTGGCCTGGGTTGTAGAGCATCCGAATCAGCTAGTGCCACCCTTTGCAGGGTGATTGTCGCCCCCTCCCCCGCCAGGACTAAACTTTCCTTCCGAACCAGACCACAACCCCATCCATGGACAAGGTTTCTGGGAAGAGTGCCTTTGGTCATGGGGGGGTCAGGGCTATCTACAAACTCTCCTTTGTTCCTGGGAAACCAGCCTGAAGCCCTCATCTCCTCTGAGGGGCCAGTAGGGTTGTCTGCTGCGGGGGTGGGGGTGGGGGGGACTGGGCACCGTGGTGCTGGCAGCTATGGGATGAGAAGAGTCAGAGACCATGAGGGAGAAACTCTATTAGGACAACTCCTACCCACCCGAAACATCGCTTATAGATGGGAGGAGGGAAGATATAACAGCAGCAAGCCATGCCACCAACGGAGCTGAGGGGGCTGCCTCTGTTGCAGGGCAGCTCAGATGCAGAGCTCTGAGCACACTGTCGCTCCGTGTCCTCAGGATGAAAGGCCTGCATATCGGTCTCCTCCGGCCCATCCATCCCGCTCTGCCACCTCGAAGCCTTCCCTCCAACCACATGCACCTTTCTTCCAGTTCTCCAGGTTTTGCGAGGCCTGTGCTAGGGCTGTGCCCACAAGTCTAAAACACTCTCTTATCTGACTCCTACTCATCCTTTCGCTTTCAGCTTAAGCTCCAGGAAGTATGGGCAACCCCCACAGTAAACAAAGCCAAACGTTGTCTTTATCTGGAGCCTTTACTATGCTAATGTACATTGTGAATCTTGGGAGGTGGGGGTGGGGGATAGAGGTGGAGAGGCCGCCAATCTTTCCAGAAGTGTTTGGCCACAAAAGGCCTTGTCTATCCCTATGTCTATTAACCCTCTTCCAGGACTGGGTAAGGAGGAGGAACTTGGGAAATGGTCCTCTGAGTGGAGCAGAGAGTAGAAACCCCCATCTTGGGGAAAGGAAGAGTCCTGTCCTGGACCTGGCAGATCAACTTACCCCTGGAGGGAGAAACCAGAGTACCTGCCAGTTCCTTCTTGTCATAGCTGCGGAGTCAGATCCAAGTTTAGGGATCTAAAACTTATATGAGTTTGGGAGCCTTCTTTAAATAGTGCAGTGGTACAAATGATAGCTGCCAGGGTCCTACCAGGGCTTTGGAAAGGGACCGGACAGAGCCAAGACCCTGAACTTAAAGCTTTCTTTGAGTCAAGGTAAAATCCACTCCTGTACAGAGACTTAATTATGAGCATATGCATAGCTAAGATACATCCATGTCCACATTCACGTGTGGGGCAAGCGGATGGTCTTGGATGCTCTTCTTTGACACTCTGCCAGGCCATGGCCTGCCTGCCTCTAGGCTCACAGCCAACCTGTGGTTTGTTTTACTGGGCCAGTTTCCCCCAGGTGACTGGTCCCTGGCACGTCCTCTTGGAGTCTACAGAATGGTGGGGGCAGCACCATATTGGTTGGGCAGATCTGTGTGCCCTTCCCCCACTCTAACCACTTTCAAGAGGCTGATCCTTGATCTCTGTGGACTGGATCTCTTGGGCTGCCCTGGCCACTGGCTTCTGGTTGGTTTGACCAATGGGAGGCACTGAAGGGCCCTCCATTGTATCCAGTCAGAGGCTGGATACTTATTTCCGCAGCTGGGCTGCCATTTTGGCAATGGTTCCCTTCCTCTGCCCACAGCAGTCCTCACCTTTCCAGGTTCTGCTAACAGCCCCCACCCTTTGCCTACCAGTCCAAAGTGGTGGCAGCTTCCCACTGTTGCTAGTCTAGGGTAATTCCCTATCCCTTGTGGCTTCCATAATCTGCCCACACCTCTGTAAATAGTCCCTTTACTAAACTCTTGTCAATTAACCTTCTTGTTGAGCGTGCCATCCATCCTGCTTGGGCCCTGACTCATACCAACAGCAGTAGTGGTAACTGAGGAGTTCCTAAGTCAACCTGCGAATCACAGACAAAATACCTTGAGTTCCCCATTGGTCAATTTGAATATGCAAATATTAGGCATCGGTTGCTTGGGGTAAGCTTTCCACAGCAATGGAGCCTGGCGGTAGACTCCCTGACTCACTCCCACTGTGGCATTTAGCACTGAACTGACTTATCTGCGTGGGCTTCCCCTTCCCAAGTGTCCAGATTAGGTTACAGGAGGAACATAACCTCCTCCTACCCCACTTTATGTATTTTTTTTGGAGGGGTGAGGACATTATAATTTGGAGAAATGTGATAGAACTGTCCAAAGTATATGAAATTGGCCACATAAATGATGAACTGTAATGATGTTTCGTCCCAGTGATGTGCTGGTAAATGCTTACCAACTGGCTCCCGGTTCCCCCAAGCCATGACTTGTAGCGTCTGCTAATTTCCACGATGCACATACACCCACCACAACCAGTCTCAAGCTCCCCACGTGAAGGTGCTGACCATGAAACTGGGGAGAGAAGTGTCCACTGTTACATAGTATTTCCACCACACAGATATGATAGAGTAGGTGACCTCAGGAACATCGATGATAGTCACTGTAACAAAGGAATTAGGAAGGTGTGAGTTTTTAGTATGTATTATCTTTGTTTTGTTGTTGTTGTTGTTGTTGTTTGAGTTGGAGTCTCACTCTGTCGCCCAGATGGGAGTGCAGTGGTCGCTCCTGGTCACCACAGCCTCGACCTGCTGGGCTCCGGTGATCCTTCCCCCTCAGCCTTCCAAGTAGGTGGAACTACAGGCACGCGCTAGAATGCCCGGCTAATTTTTGATTTATTGTAGAGATGAGGTCTCGCTGCCCAGGCGGGTCTCGAACCCGCGGGCTCAGGCAATCCACTCACCTCAGCCTATCTTTGTGTTTAATATGATTTATTCCATTTGAAATTTTAACGATTTTAATTCTATTTTTCTTTTGCTTATTTTTAATTTGTATTAATGGTTGTGTTGAACAACTAGCTTGCAAAATTCTTGAAAATTTAATGATCCAGTCTCACAAACCAGTACTCCTTGGCTCTAGTACTCCATGAAAGGTGCTATTGGCTCTGGGGCCATGGAAAGAAACATGAGTTTTCATCAAGATAGAAAACAAAAACAAAGAGAAGCTACGAGTATTTCAATTGCGCCACCTTGTGGCACCACCTAACTACCACGCCCCCATGATCGGAACGCCCCCATTCTGGTCATGCTGCATCTCATGACTGGGGTGACCAAACATCCTGGGTGGCCTGGAACAAGCCCTTGTCTATGCCTACTACCCTGGTTTAATGATACATAACACTCCTTTTGCTTTCTCTAAAGTGCCTTGGCTTGAACAATAAATGGTAGAGTCACCCAACCTATACCCCAGTAGACTGTAACTTGCTTGAGGGTAAGGACTGTCTTGTTTACTATTGCATCCCTCAGGCTAATAAGGCATTCAACTGATATTTGTCAAAGGAGCAATGAAAGTTAAGGCTACAGAAACAGTTTCCCTGCCTTGTCCGCTACACTGATAACCACTGGGATTTGAAAATCTTTGCGCTGTGCAGAGATTTTTAGTGTAATGTGATTGGCCCTGTAATCCCTGACCCCGCTGTCCTCGTGCATAAAAAGCCAGGCTGATAGACGTCAGAGCCTCGTCTCCCAGGGAGCGTGCGGCAGCCAGAGGGTGTTGGTCTGACCATCTGGTGCAGGAACAGTCGAGCCGTGTGGGAGCCCAGCTGGCACGGGAATCCTTGGCTGTCCCCGGCAAACAGCATGGGGAGGAGAGCTGTGGGATCAATAGTAATTTCCTTCAGAAGAACGGCGATGTAGTGCGCTTGGCAATGGCATTGGGCTTTCCCTGGCACGGAGGTCTCTAAATGCACTTGGCCCTCTTAGCTAGGAAATGGACTTGCAGCAGAACGCTGGACAGGGAAGGGAACAAGGACAGGACTTTCTTGGCCTGAACCCAAGAGAGGTTGCCAGGTTGGCTGTAGAAGCAAGTTTTCCCTGTGCTTGCATGTCATCGGTGTAAGCCACGTAGACACTTTGAGGCACTGACAGAGAGGAACTTGTGGAAGCTGGAACGTTCTCATGGGCCTACTGGCACCTTCCATGCAACATCCATCTACTCGGCACATAGGGAGAGACTTCTCCGTGCCGGGACAGGTGGGAAAGGTGATCTCCACTTCTCACTGTCTAGAGACAGAGGGCGAGGAGTTTTCTGACATCCTGATGCAAGGCCCATCACTATGAACAGAAATAGTGGTGAATCCGAGGTGCTCAGCATCAGGAAGAATGGGTCAGGCTTGAGCTGCCAACTGAAGCTTGAACAGGAGTTTTGTTGGATGGGTTGGTGGATGCAGTGGTCCGCCGCCTATATACCCCCTTCGTGGGGGGGGTTCCTGACTGCTGCCCACTCAGAATTGCCCTTAGCTGATGGCAGATGAACTGCCTTGCCCAAGGCAATATCCCTCCATCCATCCTGAGGAGCTACTCATGTTCAATGACTGGTTTATGGAGGGAGTGTACAAGGGCTCACCCCTTGCCTCAGTTTGGGACGTCTCTGAAGAGCCATCCCAGCTCCAGAACTTTCTGTGGGGTTGGCTAAGGCCTCTGTTGCAACAGCAGGTAGTTCAACTTGCCCCTCTGCCCCATCCTGTGGTCCCGCCTCCCTCCCAGGTATTGTTCCTGAGGGCAGGCACCCTCCTACCAAGCTCCTGCACACTGGCCACCATCTCAGGATCCATCTCCCAGGCAACCTGGCATAAGGCAGGGAGGGAGGCCAGTTCTTCTCAGAAAGCCAGACAGCGTGCAGACTGTGGCACAGAGAATAGGCAAACAGGCCAGGAGAGAATGTCCTTTCCCATGGGCCATGCACAGGATGCAACAGAACATTATCCTGGGCAGCAGGAGTCTTAATCCCTAAACTTGGGTGGTCAGGGAGGCTTCATGGCATAAAGGTCTTGCATTCCTATGGTTGTGACTGAGGCGTGGCCTGTTCGCATTATTTCAACCACCTACTCAAACTGCTGGCACTTCTGAATATTATTTATATGTCCCTACAGCGGGTCACATTTCCTTCCCCCCAGCCTCTGACTTTCTTAGGTTGCTGCTGTGCCCCGGTTTGAAATGTGTGGTTGGCCAAGTGCAGTGGCTCACGCCTGTCATCCTAGCACTTTAGGAGTTCCGAGGTGAGAGGATTGCCTGAACCTGGGAGTTTGGGACCAGCCTGGACAACAAAATGAGACCTTGTCTCTACAAAAA
>NW_007114064.1:295915-301392 GCF_000164805.1 Carlito syrichta
GAGGTGGCGGGGTGGGGGTAGTGTTGGTGGAATTGGTAGGGGTAGAATATATAAACAGAATCTTCAGTCGAATCCTTTGGAGATCCAGTCCTCTCCTAAACCTGTCCCACATATGGGCAATAACAGAGGAACCAAGCTTGCCTTCACTTCCTCCATTTTCCAGAGGGGGAAACTGAGGTCTGGAGGGAACTGACTTGCTCACGGTTACCAAGGGACAGCTAGAGATCCTGAGCCCTGGCCTTCCAGGACCCCAGCCCTTGGTCACCCAGTCTCCCCAAAAAGGAGGCAACAGCTTTGAAAGGAGGCAACAGCTTTGGGGCATGGGCAGGGCGGCCTCCCAGAGCCTCAAGCGGCCAGCCTCTGCTCCTATTTGTGCCCAAGCTCGCCAGAAGGGCACCTCCCTCCTCCCCACTGATGTCAGCCGATGACGTCTGGGCCGCATTCAGGCCATGCTGTCATTTGTCCCATGCTCATTCAGCTGATTAAAAGTCATCAATTGTTTTTTAAGCCACCAGCAGGCGAGCCACCGGGCGCCATTTGTTATTGCTCGGCCATGCTGTGAGATGCTGTTTAAACTCACTGAGCAAAGCTTTCGGAAACCAGAGGCCAAAAGCGTTTTTGGAGGAAAGAAAATAGGAGAGAAACGAGTGGGCCCTCATCTTTGCCAGAAGGAACAATCAGGCCAGGCAGCTGAGGGGCTGGTCTACCTTTTAGCAGCTCCCACGCAGTTCTTTTCAGGGGCCTTTTTCTTGGGCCCAGAGCCACAGGGAGCCCCCTTCATCTATCCTTTTCGAGAAATAATCTCCACTGTGGCTAACAAACGTTCATTTGGGGACTTTCTTAAAACCCAGTCTCCCTGCCTTTCTTGCTTTTTGGCCAGGTTAATGTTCCTACCACACTACTCCATGCCTCCCCTGCTCAAACACCTTCAGTGGTTCCCCATTGCCTGTGGAATGAAGAATAAAGCTGTTTCCTGGCATTCGAGTTCTCCACAGTGTGGCCCAGATCACCTCTCTGACTTGCCTAGCCACTGTCCTCCAGCCACATTAGACCTTTGGGCCTCCCCAGACATGACCCTTGCTCAGCTGTCTTTGATCATATTGTTCCTTCTACCTGAAATGAGGTACTACTTCCACACTCCCAGCTCGCCGCATTTTAACTCCCCCAAGGATCTTCTGAGGACTGTTCTGGAAACCATCTCTGTTCTGGTGTCTTGCCACAGGTCCAAAACCTCTTTGTCCCCTTTCAGCCTCATGTGTAGTAGATGCTAACAATATCTTACCCATATCCCCTTGCATGTGCCATTTCGATGTATACAGCTGCCAACACCTGTGTCCCCGAGCCTGGGGCCTGTCTCTGACCCTCCCCCTACCCCAGCACTCTCTGTCTGTACACAGTAGCACCAGGGAATTACTGCTCCCTGGAAGCAACTCTCAACCAATGACTGATGGGAGCCGGTGGATAAATACCCCAGCTCCCTCACTCCATGGATGGAATGCTCCTGAGTAATGGTTCTGTGCTGGCTCTCAGAGGCCTCCAGCAGGACTGTGCCCCAAGAGCCCACAACAGTAACCTGAGCATGGGTCCCCTCCCTCCCCTGCCTCCTCCCAGATACACCATTTATACTCAGACCCTTGTCTCAGAGTCGGCTTCCAGGGGATGCAGACTCAGACAACATGTCACCTCGTTTGTTCTAGTCCTTCGTCCTGCTGAACCAGCCTCGGGTCCCCTGCAAGTCCCAACATGGTGCCTGGCCCATAGCAGGTGACTGGTAAATGTTGATGCCTCAAATCTGTATCAGAAGATCCTCTAAATGAAATCAGCAAATTGCGTATTTCTGTGGATTGTTCTCTCTGCCTCAATAAGCCAGGACGTTCCCACTTCTGTGCTTTGGCCCTGCCACCCTCTACCTCTGCTTCTCAGGAAATCATTGAGACCCACCACCCCCGGACAACCCCCCCCCCCGCCGCCCTAAGTCGACCTACCCCATAACTCCCTTCTCTAAATTGCTATTGAACTTGAGTAGCACCACCCAGCATTGCCCTTGCCCCTGATTTTGTTACATACACTCATTTTTTGTCTCCAATGGGCTCTCCCATTCTCAAGGGTAAGGCTTATAATCCCAAGGGCTTCATATTAGTCACTTCTTCTATCCCCAGGAGGAATTGAAGATCTGACTCCATTATGAATCAGGGAAGGTCGGTGACATTGGCAGAAAACAGCATTTTTTCCCCCAGCCATCACTCAAGAAACTTGCAAGTAAATTCAAGACCGAGTTTTGTGTGGAAGAGGGAACGGGAGTGGTGGGGTGCACAGAAACGAGAGAAACCTGGTGGCCATGACCTGCCTTGGCCCCATGAGCTTTCTAGCCCTGTTCTTGAACTTCACCGATATGTTTGTGTCCCAAGTGGAGGGGGGTGAAAAGTAGTTCTCTCACCCAGCTGAATGTGACTTGCCTTCAGAGGTCCTGCCAAAGCCCGTCTGGATTAGGCAACCAGGGAAGCCACCAACACGGGGAGAGGAAGCCTTACCTTGATGACCGTTCCCAAATGTCCCCTGCAGGCCTGTTTCCTCATTTCCAAGTTTTCTTATCAGATGGGGGAAATGTGTCTTGTTCAGGCAAGAAGGACACAGGCCAAGGTGAAAAGGGCACCATTCAGCTCTCTGGGCCTGGAGTCACTCAAGCACCTGGAAAGAGCATTCTCTCCCTCAGAGACAGTTTTCATTTCCACCTTGCTCAAAACAAAAGCCAGGCGCTGGCCTCGAGCTATACCACGGAAAAACAAATACTCGGGAGTTCCTCTTCTTCTATGCTGACTTTTCCAGGCCACAAGTGGGACTTGCTGACGGACAGGCATGGGTGGATTTATGGCAGGACACCAGCATGGGATATTGAAGGCAGGAAGTGTGACCCTTCAGTGCACAGGCGCTGGTGGTGTGTCCTCATGGTGGATGCTGGCCTGGTTGGGTAAGGACCGCAGGAAGTGTCCTCAGGCTCGGGGAATAGGTTTCTCTGCAGTGGCCTGAACTCCAAGAGGAGGAGCGTAGGAAGGGAAAGGCCTTGCTTCCTTAACGTGGAGTTGCTGTTACCCTGGAAACAGCCCTTCTGGCCTAAGCGGCCTAATAACATTCCTCAAAGTTTTCAGGAGTTGTGAGTTTTGGAATGATTACATAAACGTGGCTTTGGAGGGACAGAATTCTGCTTGGGTAATACTCTGCCCCCGGAGTTAGGCCCGCAAAGGAAAACACAGCAAAACAAAGGGGAAACTGCAGCTATGATCTAGAAAGGCCTCGGGGTTGTAGACTCAGCTATTGGATGAGAAACTTCTGCGCATCTTTTTCCTTCTTTGATGGTCACTCCTTAAGGTACCCTAGCAGAGTCAGAACTAGGGTACAGGTGTGGATATTTTAGAATTCCACCAGCAATGTTCAGGGTTCCTTATTCTTCAGACGTTTGCTCTCTGGTCTCTGCAGTTTTGTGGCTGCGGAAGAAAGCAGAAATTGTCATACTGCAGAAATATTCACCAAGAATTCTGACCGCATGAAGTTTGCCCCAATACAGACATCCCTCCTTCCACCATCTCTGTCCTGTTCTTGAGTGGCCAGGGCGTGGACCGCAGCTCAGTACAGTGCAATACAATTGTGAAGTGGAGTCAAGAGCTGCTGGATTTCCTGGAGTCAAACAAGGAGGATGCCAGAGACTTGCTCCCATCTTGCAAGGAGTCACTAATTGGGATCTTCAGCGAGTTAGCCTGGTTCTCAGCCGAAGAGACGATTCACTAGCAGAAGGCATGATGGGAGTTTCCAAAAGTGGACCCTTTGAAGAACAAAGAATCAAGAGAGACCCTTGTGATAGCTGATGAAGGCCTTGAACCTTTTTCCAAAATGACCTTCTTTATGATGGTGTGTGAAAGTCACGGGTGAATTGGAGGCTGTTATGTCTCTAGATGATTTGGTCAGGGAAAAGAAAAGCTTTGAACTCCCAAACAAACTTGTTAGCACTTTGTTACTGTTAAGAATGGTGCACAGTTGCACTTAGAAGTGCCATTTCTTAAAGATAAAATAACTTGTTTTTTCCCATCTTCATTGGAATATGGTTCAACACAAATGAAAATTGCATATAGTTAAGGTACATGATGTTTGATATAAGTATACATTCTGAAATGATGACTACAGTCAAGCTCACGAACATATCCATCACCTTACATAGTTACCTTTTTTTTTTTTGAGTCGGAGTCTCACTCTGTTGCCCAGGCTGGAGTGTAGTGGCACACTCACAGCCACCTCAGCCTTGACCTGCTGGTTTCAGGCGATCCTTCCACCTCAGCCTTCCAAGTAGCTGGAACTACAAGCAGGTGCCACCACAACCAGCATTCCACTCTGTTTCTATGTGTTCTGCTTTTTTAAAATTTCACATATCAGTGAGATAAAAAATGACTTATTTTTTATGGTCCAAGTGTCATTTTCAAATCAAGTCCCAGTTAAATTTCTCCCACCAATATTGAAGTGGAAACTCTGGTCTCTATTTTGAGTGGTTTCGCTGTAAGTGGACCTCAGGTGACAAGGGTCTCCAGTATTTCTAGGAACTGACAGACCTGGGGGCTTTGTTTTTGTTTCATTCTGTTTTTGAGTCAGAATCTCACTGTCACCCAGGCTGGAGTGCAGTGGCACACTCATGGCCACCACAGCCTTGACCTGCAGGGCTCAGGTGATCCTTCTACCTCAGCCTTCCAAGTAACTGGAACCACAGGCGCGTGCCACTACACCTGGCTAATTTTTTTTTTTGAGTTGGAGTCTCACTTTGTCGCCCAGAGTGCAGTGGTATGCTCCCAGTCACCGCAGCCTTGACCTGCTGGGCACCGGTGATCCTTCTGCTTCAGCCTTCCAAGTGACCGGAACTATAGGCACGCGCTACCATGCCCGGCTAGTTTTTTATTTATTGTAGAGACGCGGTCTCGCCAAGTTGCCCGGATGGGTCTTGAACCCATGGGTTCAGGCAATCCACTCGCCTCGGCCTCCCAAAGTACTGGGATTACAGGTGTGAGCTACCATGCCCTGCCAGGACTTTGTTTTCCTTTGGTGGAGGGAGAGGGTAGAGACTCCAGAAGACGGAGGGGGTGTGGGCTGCCTGTACTCCCACCCAGGATGGGGGTGGCATTTATGGTCAGAAGCTCAGAAGCAGTGCCTAGAAGCCTGCTCAGCTGCCTGTTCAACTTCCTTCCCATCCCTAACACTGGTTGTTGGACAGGCTCTCCCAGTGTGTTCTCACATCTCCCTCCTCATACCTCAGCATCCATGTGCAGCCCCTCGCCACCTTGGTACACAGTAACGGCTTCTTCCCCCCTCGAAGGCCCAAGCCCTTGGGATCCCCTCTGACTCTCCCTTTTTTTTTTTGAGTTGGAGTGTCACTCTGTTGTCCAGGCTGGAGGGCAGTGGCATGCTCCCGGCCACCGCAGCCTCGACCTGCTGGGCTCCGG
>NW_007114064.1:301683-344348 GCF_000164805.1 Carlito syrichta
CCAGGCGGGTCTCGAACCCGCAGGCTCAGGCAATTCACTCACCTCAGCCTCCCAAAGCACAGGATTACCCCTGCTGACTCTCCCTTTTTAATACTTGACATCTGGTTGGTTAGTAACCCCTGTTGACCTCAGCGATCTAATACTCCCAGACTGTTTCCCCGGGTGGCTGCCCCTAGGCTGGGCCAGCTCTGGTTCTGTCTGCTGCTAACTCCTCTCTGACCTCTCTGCTTCACCCTCACTCCTCAAAGTCCAGTGTTAATGAAGAAGGCAGCATGTCCTGTCAGGTCACATCACTCCTTGGCTCAAAACCATCTAAAGTTTCCCAGCTCACTCAGAGTGAAGGCAGCACTGACAGAGATTCTGTTGTTTCGTGGCAGTGTCCTGTAAGGCCTGCATGGCCCGGTGCCTGTCTCCTGTCTGTCCTGTCTGACCTCTTCCTATCTTTCCTCTTCCTTGCTTCATCCCTTCAGCACTCAATGTGGCAGGCCTGCTCCTGCCTCAGGGCCTTTGCACTGGCTCCTCCCTCTGTCTGGCGTGCTCTTCCCCCCAGTTAAGGCTTTCACACTCTCCCCTCAGGTCTCTCCACAGATGTCAGCTTCACAGGGGGGACTTCCTTGGCTATCTCTCTCCCCCAACCGCGTACTCCCTATCCTTCCCTCCCTGTTTTTTGTACCCCTTCACACTCATTACCATCTGACACATTATTTATTTATTTGAGTTGGAGTCATCAGACTGGAGTGCAGTGACAGGATCCTGGCTCACCGCAGCCTCAACCTCCTGAGCTTAGGTAATCCTTCCGCCTCAGCCTCCCGAGTAGCTGGGACTACACGTGCGTACCACTATGCCCGGCTAATTTTTTGATTTTTTTTGTAGGGACAAGGTTGCCAGGCTGGTCTTAAACTCCTGAGCTCAAGTGATCCTCCCTCCTCAGCATCCCAAAGTGCTGGGATTGCAGGGGTGAGCCATTGTACCTGGACTTATCTGGCTTTTTTCTCCCACCAGAATGGCCACCTCCACAAGGGCAGAGATTTTGTTTTAAATCTGTTTTGTTTTTTTGCTGCATTTTCAGCATCTAGTTGAGTGCTCAGCACACAGTAAGTCCTCAATATTTGTTGAATATGTGACTGTGTGGAGCTTGGGGCAAATGCTGGAGTCACGCCTTGGTAAGACAGTGGGGCCAAACCTCACTCAGCCACTGACCAGGGCCTTGCCACCGTGAAGGCCCTGGGAACCCAATACACATGGGTATCAGGAGACCCCCCCTAACCTTGTTTGTGTGGCTGGAGGGCCCAACACTGGGCACCCGGGGGCCCTCTCCGAGGTTTCAAGAAATAACAGGAGACTTTGACCAGCAGCTCAGGGCAGGGGTGGAGTACACCTTTGTGGCATTTTGCTGTTGCTGCTAAGGGTATTTTGCTTACACAACCTGGCAGGTAAGGCTGAACTATGCAGACCCTTTTATATTCGCCACAGCCCCTGGGCCAGATACTCTGGCCTTCGCAGATGTTTTATATGTGTTTTTGTTGAGTAAAAGGAAAAAGACGCAGCAGCAGGTGTCTACACTGGCCAACGCCAGTGAGGGCGGAGAAGGGCAGTCTTACTTCAGAGAGTCCACAGATCTGGCTTCTCCTCTCCCATCGTCCTCCCCTTTTTGACCCCGGGGCTCCCCTGCGGGTTTCTGCCTTTGAGCACCTTTCTGCCCAGGAAGTGCCCCTCCCACAGCCCGCAGGGTGGAAGGAGAAGTTGTTTTCCCAGCCGGCTGGCTGCTTCAGGGACTTGAACGCCTGCAGTGGCCCACAGTCCTGGCTCAGCTTTAGAACCCCCGGGGGAACTTTTAAAAGATCCTCCATACCTGGGCTCCCACTCACTTAAATTGAATCCAAATCTCTGAGGATAGAACCCAGGCATAGCTAGCTTTTGAAAAGCACCCCTCTCACCCCCACCTTCCCCCTGATTCCGTTGTGCAGCCTGGTCTGAGGCCCACCGAGGAACTGGTTGAGAGACTTGTCCTGGAACCTGACCTACTGACCTCAGCCATCTGGCACTCTCCCCTTGGCCAGTTCATGCCTTGCCAACGTTTAAGGCCCATCACCAGCAAAAAGCCTTCTGGATACAGGGCCTGACTGTGCGGATGGATCTCTCTCGCAGCATTGCGCTTGTTTTGGGAGCTGGGTGTTTGGTAATTAATCACTTCTTCCTGGGCCCATTATCTGACCCTCACATTGTTATTTATCTTCCCCAGTGTTTACTGCTTTGACTCTGAACCTGGATTATATACTCCCTCCTCTCACTTAACCCGGGTTCCACTGGGTACCAGATCAATGAGACAAAGAATTACGAAATGCAAATGTCCTGGCCCCAGAAGAAAGGGAATTGAAAGACAGGAGATAGTCCCGGTTGTTCACGACCGGGTTTGGCTGGCACCCCAGGCTCTGGAGGGGAGGTCTTGCTGCATTTGGGAAGCGCTGGAGTTTCCAGGGGTTTCCAGACTCCCAGCGCAGGGTAAGCCATAGGACGCGTTTGTTGATGGGCCGTCCCTGGGGCTGGCAGAGAAACTTCTGAGGACAAGTTCACAGCCGAGGACTGTGAAGAGTGCCTAAGTCAGACTTCCTTTTACAGAGCCAGAGAGAGGGGAAGTGAGCCTGGAAGGCCACCCAGTGAGCTCCCGCTACAGCCAGACCCAAGGCAGCTGAACCCAGCCCAGCTGTCCCATCTCCTTCCATGGCCTCTGGCTGCTTCCTGGAAGGCAGTTTTATTCAACCCGTGAACTTGGATGGGGAAAAAAATTGCATCTTTATTTTCACTAACCTCTAACTGAAATTCAGCATTTCCTTTTATGGATGTAGGAAACAAACCACAGTGATATTGGCAGGATCTGTGACTTTGTCACCAACAGAAATCACAGATATTTTCATTTCACATTATAGTTACTGCAGGTGTCTCAAATATCGTTTATATTCATATTGTTTTGAAATTGCAGCAGTTATTTGATCTCGTGTTTAATGCATTAAATAAGCACATATATGACCATTTCACCCAATATTTTGGTGCTTATTTCCATATAATTGGCTTGCTTTGCAAGTCCATGGTATTTTATTGCATGCATTTAAAGCATTATGTAGAAATGCATTATTCTGAGAACTCAGACATAGGCTTTCCCAGCACAAATAAGATGATGGCCCTTTTCAGGGCTCAGACACAACACCCAAAACAATGATGAGTATAAACAGTATTTGAGATTCCTACAGATACCACACTTTGGCATGCTGAGTACTTTGAACTGAAGGAGATTGGAAGGCTTCAGAAGGCCTTGGGGGGGTCTCTCTGGCCTTCTCCTGCTCTCCTGTCACTTGCCCCTCATGCTTCCCAAAAATAAGTCACAGGAACTAGAATTCCTTTTCCCAAAGGCGGGTCATAGAAACTAGAACCTTTCTTCCCCCTAGCAAGCCTAGAAAGATCACTCTTTCCTTTCTTTCCTCTTCCTTCTTCCCTAAAGACCCTCATTCCAGAGGGTTCCTGCCTCAACCCAGAGGAAAGAATTCTACCCAGAGAGGCCAAGAAGAGTCTGGACAGACAGGCCTTGCTGGGTTTTCCTCTCAGTCTTTTTTGTCCAATCACATTTCTACATGGCTGGCCATTCTTCATTGAGCCTAAGCATAAAAACAGAGTTTTCCCTGGGTCTTGGGGTCTTCATTTCCGAAGACTCCATGTCACATAAAACTTTGATTAAATAGATTTGTTATGCTTTTCTCTTGTTAAGCTGTCTTTTGTTATAGGAGGGTCGGCAGTGACCCTTGTGATGGGTGAGAAAAGGTATCGTGTCTTTCCACCCTCACAGCCCTTCGGAAGGACTGGTTTCCATAAAACACACAGGGCGTCTTCTGCTGTGGACTCAGGTTGATGGATGGATAGAGCTCAGCCTGGGTGACAACAGGGCTGAGTTCCCTTGTCAGCAGTTACTCAATCTCTCCAAACTCAGGTTCCTTGTTCATAAAATAGGGAAAATAATAGCCCCCACTTTTCAGGGTTGTTGTGAGGATGAAATGCACATACAATGTTTGGCCCATGGCTGGGCGCGATGGCTCAAGCCTGTAATCCCAACACTTTGGGAAGCAGAGGTGAAAGGATTGCCTGAGTCCAGGGGTTCGAGACCAGTCTGGGCAACTTGGTGAGACCTCATCTCTACAGTAAATAAAAAAATTAGCCGGGCATGGTGGTGCATGCCTGTAGTTCCAGCTACTTGGAAAGCTGAAGTGGAAGGATCGCCTGAGCCCAGCAAGTCGAGGCTGAGGTGGTTGTGAGCGTGCCACTGCACTCCAGCCTGAGCAACAGAGGGAGACTCCAATTCAAAAGAAAACAACAACAAAAAAAGCAAAAACAACGTTTGGCCCAGGACTTGGTCAAGTGTAAAAGTTCAGTACTATCAGTGATAGTGGTCCACACCCATGCATTGGGGTAGTGGTAGGCAAGAACCATTTCTTTGTTTTGGCCAACTCAAGGAGAAGGAAAAAAAATTCTCAAAAAAAATTTGGCAAAGTTTTTTGAACCTTAGTTTCCAGGTATCAAAAAGCTATTGTCTGAGACTCAATGGGTTAAAATGATGTTTCTAATTACATTAAAACATTTTGAAAAATCAAAGTGTAACTTATATATCATAAGATGCACTCATCTTAAGTGTATGATTTTTTTCTTTTGAGTTGGAGTCTCACTCTTGCCCAGGCTGGAGTGCAGGGGCATACTCACAGCCACCACAGCTTCAACCTGCTGGTCTCAGGTGATCCTTCCGCCTCAGCCTTCCAGGTAGCTGGAACTACAGGCATGCGCCACCACGCCTAGCTAATTTTTTTATTTATTCTAAAGACGAGATCTCGCCAAGTTGCCTAGGCTGGTCTCAAATCTGTGGGCTCAGGCAATCCTCTCGCCTCCACTTCCTAAAATGCTGGGATAACAGGCATGAGCCACTGCACCTGGTTACGTGTTCAATTCAATACATTTCCCCATATGTCTGGATTCATGCAATCACCTCTCAGATCAAGACATAGAATATTTCTAGCAATCTAGAAGGTTCTCTCTTGCTCCATCACAGTCAATACCAACCCACCTCTTTAATCACTGTCCCAAGCGCTATCATCTTTGACTAGTTTTATCTATTCTGGAACTTCATGTAATTTCAATCGGAACACAGGCACTCTTTTGTGCCTGGCTTTTTTTCCCACTAAATATAATATCTGTGAAGTTCATCTATGTTGTTGCACATATCACTTCTTTTTTTTCGTTGTTGCATAGTATTCCATTGTGTGAATACCCCATAATTTACTTATCTGTTCTCCTGTTGATGGAAATTTGGGCTTTTTCCATTTTTTGACTCTTATGAATAAAGTTGCAATGAATATTCGTATACATGTCTTTGTGTGGGCATATGAACCCATTTTTCTTGGGTATACCTAGGAGTGGAATTCCTGGGTCGGATTCTTTGTATATGTTTAGTTTTGGTTTCAATCACATTTTAAAAGATTTGCTCTATAAAGAATGAGGCTTAACCCAGGCACAGTGGTGCACGCCTATAGTCTCAGCTACTTGGGGGCTGAGGCAGGAGGAACGCTTGAGTCTAGTAGTTCGAGATTGCAGTGAGCTACGATAGCACTACTGCACTTCGGCCTGGATGACACAGCGAGATTCAGTCTCAAAAGAAAAAAAACAGAATGAGGCTTAGTGCAGTATGTGAGACAGTTACTTCATAAACAAAGATTTTCCCAAACTTGCCAAGACAGCAGGAATTTCAACAAAGTTGTTTTATTATTATTATTATTATTATTTTGAGATAGGTTCTCATCCTGTCACCCAGGCTAGAATGCAGTGGCACAGTCATAGTTCACTGCAGCCTCAGTCTCCTGGGCTCAAGTGATCCTTCTGCCTCAGCCTCTCAAAGAGCTAGGATTTTAGGTGTGCCACCCACACCTGGCAAATTAAAAAAAATTGTAGAGACAAGATTTTGCTATGTTGCCCAGGCTAGTCTCAAACTCCTGACCTCAAGTGATCCTTCTGCCTCAGCTCCCAAGTAGTTGGAACTACAGGCATGAGCCACAGTGCTTGACCTATTATTATTATTAATAACCAAATTTTGCTTGCCCATTATGGCTTCCTGTTTTGGCTGGAGAAAGGGGCTGTAGTGCAGAAGTGGATGAGGGTGGATTAGAAGAAAGACAAATACAAGAAAGAATTTACCAAGAGAGTTAGAAGCCAGGCATAGGCTGCTGAGATACTTTTGGAGTGGACTAGAACAAGCCCAAGTGGCTAATAGTCCCTAGAGAGGGAGACAGACTGGTCCTCTTTCTGTTTCCTTCTCAGACAGCCCTGCCTGGCAGCAAGTCAGGGCTGTCTGAGACCACCTAGGGCCGATCAACCTGACTTCTGTCTCCAGGTATGACTTCTGTCTCCAGGTATGCTGTCAAGGCGACCACCTAGGGCTGATCAACCTAGCTTCTGTCTCCAGGTATGCATTTTAAATTAAATAGGTGGCACACAGCTCACTTGCCTTTTACCGTAAACACCAACTCCGAGGCTTCCAGTGATGTCGTAAGAGCTTTATACCCAGTACCTTCTGAATCTGGATGGCTGGTGCCAGGCAAGCTTTTTCTAGAACTGTGGATATCAAGGTGTGGTGCCTGGACCAGCAGCATCAGCATCACCTGGGAACTTTTTAGAAGTGCTCATCCCTGGGCCCCACCCCAGGCCTCAGAATCCGAAATTCTGGGGAGGAGGCCAACCATGGCTGTTTTAACAAGCCTCCCCAGGGGATTGTGATGCGCACCAAAGTTTGACAACCACTGATCCATCCTGGTTTGCAACCTTGCTCTCACATTGGAGCCATTTGGAGTTGAGAAATAAATACTTCTGCCTGGCCTATCCCCAGAGTTGCTGATGTATTGATCTGAGTTGTAGCCTGAGTATGTAGATGCTGAAAGCTCCCAAGGAGATTCTAGTGTGGGATCAAGGTTTGCCAAGATGGAAAATCTTCCATCTAGAGAAGGTACTTTTGTTCCATCTCTCTGCCAGGGTCTCCAAGCCTCCGAGGCGACTCCCCTGATCCTGTGGTCCTGGTTGAATACCTTGAGAGTTTGGGGTCCATGTCGTGTGTCAGAGCCAGCCTCTACCTGAGCGTGAAAGCAGGTGGTGTACTTGTCTTCCTGATGCTGCTTTCGGTGCCATCATATCCGTGGCTTGGAATCGGCTATGGTGGGGGTCTTTATACCACAGAAATGGGCAAACATTACCAATTGGGGCTATCAGCTCCCAGAGGATCTTTTGCTAATCGTTTACAGCTCACCCTGGGAAGATACCCTGCTTGGCATGTGCAGCCATGGCTCTGGATGGGAGAGGTCAGGGCTTAGGCTGAGTGACGCCAGACCAGAAGGCCTCATACAATGAGAGACGGACAAGTGGTCAAAGGATGAGGCGCGGTCAGAATCCGCGGTAGCCCTTAGGAGCAAAATGTGGGTAAAGCATGGTGACAGGACTAAGTACATAATTTGGGGGACTCAGTACAAAATGAAAATTCTGGGTCCCTTGTTCAACATGCAGGGAAAAAAGTACCATTAGTTCCACTGAAGGTACTAAAATATAAAACCATTTTCCTGTCTTCTGCTGTCTCTCTCTGTCAACCAGCATCTATCTAATGTCATGTTCTCTTGGATCCGGGATACTCTAGGGGCAAGCACTGTCCCTCACAGGTCCCTGGAAATCCTGCTTTAGGATTCTGTGTTCACAGCCCACCACCGCCTGCTGGGTTCCACCTTTCTCCAGACAGACCGACAGGCCATGTCCTGACTGGGGGCAAGGAAGTCAACTTCCCCTTCCCACGGGAATACTGTCCCCACCAACGGGGGAGGGGTAACCCCTAAGAGATTGCACCCTCCCTGCTGGGATGGGGGCAGGTGAAGGACTTGCTCTGAGCCAAGTGGCCTGCTGGATGCCATCCTGGGAGCGCCAGACCCATCCGATCCTTCCCTGGGAGTAGAGAACCTCAGTGGTTGCTGGGTGGGTGGAGAGGAGGAATCTGGGCAAGTCCAGGACACCCGAGGGTGGGGATCAGGCTGCCAAGAACCTATCCCAAGGAGGCTGAGAGCCACGGGATGTGGGCCCGTATACGAGCCGAGGCTCCAAGCCTCCAGCTCATGTTCCATTGTCCTGTTGGACTTCACTTGCGAAAGAGAATTATTCACAGCAGAGCATTACAGCCCAAGCAATTACAAGCCCAAGCCCCTTTCTGAGCGTGGGACCCTGTGTGACCGCACTCTTGACCCGCTCTCAAAGCTGGCCCTGCATGGTCATATGGTTAATGCTCAAAAACTTTCGTTTGGTAAAATTCACCCCTAGCGGGCTTGCCTATCTCTCTTCAGCCTCGTCCTCCAACTCAGAGGGCCAGCCCCACTAGCCGAACACCCATCATGGACGGCGGGGGTCCTAGGGAATAGATTCAGCTCACGCCTGCATAAAAGTAGGACACGATGTAGCCGTTATTGATTTTCCTGTAAAGAGTGAACTTTCTATTAAAACAATCACATAAATTATTTAACTAAACCCCACATAGCAGTCTATGGTAGTATATAACCAAGAGGGACAAGATCAAGCAAGCCCTTGAAAACAGACTAGAGAGCCCATACCCTGTGGCACATGACCTAAGAGGTCTAGGGTCACAATTTAACTTAATAAATCTGTTTTTTTCCACCCCTCTAGAGCTTTAGGGTTATGTATGATTCTATCCCTTCTGTCTTTACAAGTGTTTTCATAGCGGCCTGGACATCGCAAGCTGCTCTATTTGGTATCTATCAGGACACCTTCGATTCCATCCTAGGTGGAATCACACTCTCATCACCCTTATTTCACAAAGAACAATCGCTGCCTGCTGCCCCCAGGGGTTTTTGTAGGTGTGGCTGTCTCCACTCGGTTTTTTCTGCCTTGGTCAGAAGTGGGTGGGACTGGGCTGGGCTGGGGACCAAATAGAAAAATGTTACCCACTTCCAGGATGCTGCATAAACCCCAGAGACACGCATTCCTTGGAGACTATGCTTTGACCCTCATCCAGAAACTCCTTTTTCCCACTGTTCTGCTGGACTGGATAGAAAAGTGATTTTGGGGTCAGGCATGGTGGCTCACACCTGTAATCCTAGCACTTTTGGAGGATCACTTGAGCCCAGGAGTTCAAGACCAGCCTGGGCAACATACCAAGGCCTCATCTCTATAGAAAAAATTTAAAAATTAGCCAGCGTTGTGGTGTGCATCTCTAGCTGCTTGGGAGGCTGAGGTAGAAGAATCGCCTGAGCCCAGGAGGTTGAGGCTGCTTTGAGCCGTGATGGTGCCACTGCACTCCTGTCTGGGTGACAGAGTGAGACTCTGACAAAAAAAAGCAATTTTTACATTGAATAGCTAATTATTATCTAGTAAGTAGCCAATGCTACTAGCAACTTAAAACCTGCTTCAGGTCTTTTGGATTTTTAAAGGAATTTTTGCCACTTGTCCTCTAAACATTTACAATTACAGTACATTTGAATAAAAGAAAATGGATTTTTTAAAATGAAAAGTTATACAGTAGTTCCTTTGCATGTGCGCTTTCTGATTTGGAGATCTTGGTGTGAAAAGAAAAGCCATTTACTTCTGCCCAGGAAGAGGGTGGAGGCCTGACTCTAGTGACCCCAGAGAGCCTGTTACCATCTCTGCCTTTTGTCTCTGGCTGTCTTGGGTGGAGGACTACTGTGCGTAGGGTTAATTGTCCAGTCGTAACTCTGGTCGTTAAAATTCAAGAGGTGCTCTCTGTAAGACACTTGAGGTAGATGAACTGTCCTGTAACTTTTTATATATGGCACCCCCCTCGGGTTCCCACACTGCTGTTGGTCTAAGCCAATTAGAACTCGTAAGGGGGCCAGGCCCTATCTCCCAGTGCCGGCTCTGTTGGGAGCCCCAGCCATGTCTCATCTCGGTCTATGTTGATACTTGCTTCCAGCTACAAAGTGCTTATTTTTTAGTTAAAAAATAAAGCCATCTCCTCCTTGCCCTGTATTCACAGGACCCATTTAAATTTAGATCTTATTTTTTTAATTATCAATTTTTTCTCTTTCTGAGTGCCTTTGTGAAGAGGGCTGGCTCCTTTTGAAGTTTATCTTCTTTGGTTCAATAATTCACCCTGGTTGAACTTAAGGATTTTTCTCTAACTAAATATAAAACAAAAGTCTCCCACTGCTGCTCCCCACCGCTGCTCCGTCCCACAAAAAAAGAGAAAGGTACAGAAGATTCTCTCCTTCGCATCGGTCAGTGAAAGGCCTCCTTATTGGCTCTGTCACCTGGTGTCCTCTGCCTCCCTGGCGTTGCCATCTTGTGAACATTTGGGAGAAAATGAGGAATGATGAAACTTAATCTGCTAGCGCTTCAGAAGTGCAGCGTTGGAGTCGGTCTCCCATCTGTGGGGAAGCTCTAATTTCACTGGTTGTGTTCCTCCCATCATTCCAGGCTACAATTCACACAGATCAGATTCTCGGCATTGAGAACAAAGCCAGCAGAGCCCCCAGGTAAGGCAGAAGGCATCCATCCAATGGTGGAATGCTGAGCAAGAGTGGGGAGCCTGCTTTCCTTCAGCTGCAACAAATATGGCATCCTGAGTCCTTCTCTCACTTCCACCCCCTCTCCCTACTGCCTCTGACGTAAGTTGGGTGGGATCCGTTAGCAGTGATGTACTAGAGCCAATCACACACGTCTTACCAACTCAGTTCATGGACATCACATTAGCAGCCTGAAATCAGCTACCATGAGAGTATTTACACCAGGGAAATGGATAACGGCTACAAATCAGGACTTTTCTCCTTTGTAAAGGTGGGTTCACCAGCTCACCACTGTCTGTTCGTACTTGGCTCCCACTCCCATCTGTGTGCCTTCTGGCAAAAGCCAGAAAAGTAAAAAATCACTTCCCCCAGACTCCCTTACAACTAGGGATCAGGATGTGAAATAGGTTCCACTAAGTAGATGTGTGTGTTCTGACTGCTCACAAATTGGAAGATGGGGGTGAGGTAGAGGTCATAGTCCTGTGTCTTTGCCTGGCCTCCTGTAAGCAAGCAAGGTTATTGTGATGTGAAATCTTCTCTGGAGGCATTCTGATGTTCACTGTCCAGCTTTGTGGGTGGCAAGAAGCAGTGGCAATAGCCAGGCTCCTCATTATAACTTTCTGAACTGGATATCAGTGGCTTTGGATCCTTCCACTGCAGCTGGGCTGTGTCCTTGAACTCATTAGTTCCTATGGCACCTTCTGCTTCCTGATTTTCTGATGTGACTGTTGGAGTAAATCCCCAGGAGGGTCAGTCCTAGTGGTGATTTCTAGAGGGCCAGAATAAATGTCATCTCTTCAACAAATTATTTGTATCCAATTCCCTGTATTGAATTCCTTTCTGTTAAAATACCCAAAGTGGGGTTGGTTTGGGTCCCTGTAGTAAACTTTGCTATTCCTCTGCTTCTCGATTCTGCTCCTGCCACCTCCCCCCCCCCCCACTAGAATCTTCCTTTGGGTACAGAAAAATCATCTTCCTGGATAGATGAGACATTTCTTGAGGGCAAAAATCAGTAGTATGAGACTTTCTTACAGTGTAACAGACTAGGGGTGTTCAATAAATAACTGAATGCATGAGTGAATTGATTCATAGATGTATGAATGATACAAGAGTGTTATAGATCTCTGACCTCAAGTTTTCGCATAGCTCTGCTCTGATCCCTGTCCCCCTCTATCTGATATTGCCTAGTGGAAAAAGTATCAGCTCTGGACTGATACTTTAAGATATTGAAAGGACCCTGTAAGCAGTTTCCTCATCCGTAAAACGGGGCTGATGTTAAACCAGGCAAAAGGTTCTTGTTCTAGCCATTTTTCATTCATTCAGCCCAGGGCTGGAGATTGGAGTCAGGTGACACCTGGCGTCAGGTGGCTACTTGTGTGAATCCTGCCTCTGACCCCCACTTGCTTTGAGTAATGGGGCAAGTGAGGTCTCCTCTCTGAGTCTCCATTTCCTCATCTGCAAAAGGAGTGAAAAAAATTCCCTTCTTCACTCAGGTGCTGCTGGTTTCAAGGTGCTCATGTGAATACAGTATTTTATGTGCGTGTGTCACCACTATCGTGTAGAGCCTCTGACACCTATTAGCTGTTTGATGAAAGTGAATGACGCTGACCAGAGTCCTAGCTCAGAGAGATAGGGAGCCTCATTATTTAAAGATGAGGTTTTAGGACCCTCAGAGTCATCTGTTGTTTTGTGTTGTTTGGAAACATCTCCTCAAAGCTGTCAGTGCTCACGGGAACTGGCAGAGCAGCAGCACCAGGCTAAAATTCCACAAAAACTTTCTTCCTAATGCATCTCTGGAAGAGAATGAACAGGTGATTGAAAGACATGAGAAAGTTCCAGAAAGGGCAGGTGACAGTGAGCCAGGCCAGGTGCACTGCTTTTCCTACGCTTGTTAACTCTTTGGTCAACCTGACAGCCCGCCTGAAGGAGTCAAGAAAATTAGGGGAGCAGTCTTTTTGTTTTCTTCTTTTTTGAGTTGGAGTCTCACTCTGTTACCCAGGTATGCTCATGGCCAGGGTAGCCTCAACCTGCTGGGCTCAGGTGATCCTTCTGCCTCTGTCTTCCAAGTAGCTGGAACCACAGGCACGCGTCACCAAGCTCAGCTAGTTTTTTTGATTTATTGTAGAGACGAGTTCTTGCCAAGTTGTCCAGGCTAATCTCGAACCCATGGGCTCAGGCAATCCTCTCACCCCGGCCTCCCAAAGTGCCGGGATTACAGGCATGAGTCACGGCGCCAGGCTGGGGGGCAGGCTTTCAAAAGCTATCAGGGATCCACTGCTCTCTAAGAGTTTTTTGAAACTTTACCTTGCCTACCTTGAGGGCAAGAATTTTCCTTGGTGTTGGATTGCCAGTAACCTAGCATAGGTTCAGGACCCTGTTTTTGTACATGAGGGACTTATCTGGTGCTTGTTTGACACAGTTTATCAAGAGCTAGAAACTGCAGGCGGGTGAGTGACGTCATCTCCTGTATCAGATAAGAATTTCAGTTGCAGATGATGGAAAAATCTGCCGAAGTTTCTTCGACATGAAGGGGAATGAACTACCTCTCACCCCATGAGTTAAAAGTAAATGAGCAGCATGGGGCTCTTCAGCAGGCTGATGCAGCCCTGAATATCACCAACCTAGTTCTTGGCTTTGCTCCCTTGGACAGACTCCCTCTCAAGCTCTCTGTGGTGGTTTCTGCTAGCTTCCAGCCTACCCCTCGTGGCCTTCAGATAGTGGCACCTCCAGACCTATACCCAGATAGCACCCGATCTTGTGGAAGAAAAAAGTTCTTTTCCCCAATTCTGGGCAAGCTTTCCTTCCATCTCATTGACTCTGATGGGATTACATGACAATCCCTAGATCAGTCACCATGGGCTGAAGCTGGGCACCAGAAACATCCGTTGGCCTTAGACTCTCAGGGTCTACCCCTGGGTCTGGGAGTGTGGCAGGCAGGATTTCTAAGAATGTCTCCCTAGACCCCATGCCCCGTGCTACAGTATGCTTTATTTGACCCCTCCAAGTCTCATGTTGAAATTTGACCCCCAGTATTGGAGGTGGGGCCTAATGGAAGGTGTTTGGGTCATGGAGTGAAATCCCTCATGAGTAAATTAATGCCCTCCCTGGGGTGAAGTGTGAGTGAGTTCTTACTCTGTTAACTCCCTAAGAGCTGGCTGTTAACAAGAGCCTGGCACTTGTGGGATGACACACACTCAGTGACAACATGAGCATACCCTGGATATGGCCCCAAGTAGAGGGTGGGAGCCTGGGGAAGGGTCCTGAGGGTGGCCGACCAGGAATGTTCCTTTCCTGTTAGGCTTCATGCCTGGGCATGCCGGTCATGCTGAGGCCATGGGTGAAGTGTTCTCTGGCCTGCTGACCACATCTTGCAGCTATGCATAGTGAATGTTCTCGTGCACCCTTCCTCGTGGCAGTCGGCCTTCCTGGTTGGTTCAGACCAGATCAGGCACACCTAGATCAATGCCCATAATCTTTGGTTACCTTTAGTTCACCTTTCGTTCATTATAATACAAAATATCCCACTCCTAGAGAGAAATCACAGCCTTTTTGTGTACACATGACATATGTCTCAGCGTGTTCTCACACTATGCATGAGCTCTAGAAACCCAACCCTTTTCACCTTTAACCCCACACTCCGACCTATGGAAAATGCTACATAACCTGTGTGCCTTTTACAATCTGGAACAGTTTTTCCTGTCTAGCCAGCAGCTCCCGGACCACCTTCCCTGTGCATAAGTTCCTGAATAAAGCCCATGTTGACTCTGGGTCATTTCTTTGGTCTCTCAGACACAGTGTCTTCCCTTTTGGGGTCTTTGGGGATCCAACACTATGGCATGTCCCTTCCCTCGCTTCCTGTCTTGCCATGTGATCTCAGCACATGCTGGCTCCCCCTCCCCTTCCTCAATGAGTGGAAGCAGCCTGGGGCCCTCACCAAAGGTGATGCTGGTACTATGCTTCTTATATAGCCTGCAGAGCCATGAGCCGAATAAACCTCTTTCCTATATAAATTACTCAGCCTCAGGTATTTCTTCATAGCAACGCAAATGAACTAAGACACCCCTTGGAAGCTGTAAATGGGATGAGATTTTACTCCTATGTTGTTATGTTATGTTGCATAGTTGATCTTTAAACACGGAGATTATCTGAGTGGGCTTAATTTAGTTACATAAACACTTAGAAGCAGAGAACTTTCTCCGGCTGGTGGCAGAAGAGAAAGGAGAAGAGAAAATCACAGCGATTTACAACACAAGAAGAACCAGATTGGCTTTACTGACCTTAAGCTGGAGGGGTTCATGTAAGTGGGAGCTGGATTCTGTCAACAACCTGAATGACCTTGGAAACATATTTTTCCCAAAGTTTCCAGAAAGGAGCACAACCCTGCTGACACCTTGGTTTTTGCCTAGTGAACTTCTAAGCAGAGACTCGGTGTGGCCACTTGTGACCCATGGAAACCGTGAGCTCCTAAGTGGGTGGTGTTTTAAGTCACCAAGTTTGTGTTAATTCATTACATAGCAAAAGAAGACAAATACAGAGGTGAAGGTCAGCTCCATGCAAATCACGTCGTTGAGAATGGGGGAAGTATGGTCCTCTAGGTAGAACTGCCAGATAAATAAAAATACAAGACTCTCAGTTGAATTTCAGATAAAGTACATTTCTTTGAGTATAAATATGTCCCCAGTTTGAATTTCAGATCAACAATGAATTTTTTTTTTTTGAGTTTGGAGTCTTACTCTATCACCCAGACTGTAATGTAGAGGCACGCTCATGGCTCACTGCAGCCTCAAACTCTTGGGTTCAAGTGATCCCCTCATCTCGGCCTCTCGATTAGGTAGTACTACAGGTGCATGCCACCATGCCCGGCTAATTTTTCTATTTTTTGTAGAGATGAGGGTCTCACTTTGAATTCTGGTCTTGAACTCTTGGCTTCAAGCAGTCCTCCCATCTTGACCTCCCAGAGTGCTAGGGTTACAGGTGTGAACCACTGTGCCCAGCCAGTATTTTGTTTAATATGAGTATGTCCTGGGCTATATTTAGGATAAACTGACACTAAAAAAGTATTCATTGTTTTGTTTATCTGAAATTCAAATTTCACAGCCCAAGTCACATGGAAAGTTCACGTGTAGGCACTCTGGTCGACAAGTGACCTTCCAAATGACAGCTGGTATCAACTGCCAGTCTATGCAGGCGTCATCTAAGACATCCAGCCTAGTTGAGACTCCAGAGGACCCCGACCCTAGCCAGCACTGCAGCTGCATGGGACTTCAAGCAAGAGCTACCCACCTGAGCCCAGTCAATCCACAGAGAGACTATCATCTGTTGTTGTTTTATGTGATAGGGTTCAGGACACGCTACCCCAAAATATGTCACCTTGGCATTAGAGAAAACCACAGAAGTGGGAAGGACTTTCTGACTTTTTTCCACCCTTTTCCCCTGGAGCAGATCATAAAATGTGGAAAAGAATTCTCTGACCTTCCCCTGAACAGGTCATAAGACCCTCACGTGAGAGAGGTGCCCTTTCTATTAGCCAGAGGAAAAGAGCATTTTTATTCCTGAAGACACAGGGGCACAGAGAATAATCTGAACAAACAGGCCTTGCTAAGCTCCCCAGTTTATTACCATTAGATCACATCCCCTTTATCCAATCATGCTTCTGCACGACTGTTTACTCTTCATCAAATTTAGCATAAAAATATGCAAGTTTCCCTGTTTCATTGTGTCTTTATTTCTGAAGGCTCCTGTGTCATGTAAAACTTATATGAAATACATTTGTATGATTTCTTCTTGGTCATCTGTATTAAGTGCCTTAGCCACGAGCCTCGTGATGGGTGAAAAAAGAAATCTCTCCTCCCTTATATATTCCTTTATGTTTTGGGGTGGTGGTTACCCAGCAATAGGTCTTTGAAACAGAGAGAATGGCCTCCTAATGGATATGCCAATTATTTTCACAAGGACAAAGCAGGACTTTTTTCTCCCCTATCACTGCTCCATCCCCATCTTTTAAACTCATTTCTTAACCATTTGACACCACTGTTGGGTGAACCGAATGTATCATATTCCTAAATGTCACTGCATAGTAGTTAAGGGCAAAGGCAGGTAAGTTGTGACTTACATTTTGACTTTGTGCAAATTCTTTCACCTCTCTAAACCTTGGATTACCCATCTTTGAAATGGAATGATGGGCTTGTCTTCCAATCAGGGTGCTGCTATGAGGATCATGTAAGAAAACATAATGCTTGGCACATAATGAATGCTTAATAAATACTAGCTATTGTTATTATCAGTAATGACATCCAGAAATAGTTTTCTTTTCTTCTTCTTCTTCTTTTTTTTTTTTTTTTTTTAGTTAGGGGTCTTACTCTGTCACCCAGACTGGAGTGCAGTGGCACAATCACGGCTCACTGCAGCCTCCTGGGCTCAGGCGATCCTTCCGCTTCAACCTGCTGAGTAACTGGGACTACAGGGGTGCGCCACCACGCCCAGTCAATTTTTAAATTTTTTTGTAGAGATAAGGTCTTGCTATATTTCCCAGGCTGGTCACGAATTCCTGGGTTCAAGCAATCCTCCCGCCTCGCCCTCCCAAAATTCTGGGATCACAGGCATGAGCCACTGTGCCCAGTTCAGGAATAGCTTCCATAAACAAATTCACTGGTAGAAAGAACTACAGTTTAATTGTCCTGAATCTTTTTTATGTATGTATGTTTATATGTATGTATGTATTTATTTATTTATCTTTTTGAGTTGGAGTTTCACTCTGTCGCCCAGACTGGAGTGCAGTGGCCGCTCCCGGCCACCGCAGCCTCGACCTGCTGGGCTCCAGTGATCCTTCCGCCTCAGCCTTCTGAGTAGCCGGAATTACAGGTGCGCACTACCACGCCCGGCTAATTTTTTGATTTTATTGTAGAGATGAGGTCTCGCTTGCCCAGGCGGGTCTCGAACCCGTGGGCTCAGGCAATCCACTCACCTCAGCCTCCCAAAGGCACTGGATTACAGGCTGAGCCACCGAGCCCGGCTATTTATTTATTTTTAAGTTGGAGTCTCACTCTGTCGCCCAGGCTGGGGTGCAGTGGCACGCTCACAGCCACCCCAGCGTTGACCTGCTGGGCTCCGTCCATCCTTCCACCTCAGCCTTCCAAGTAGCCAGAACTACAGGTGCATACTACCATGCTCGGCTAATTTTTAAAATTTACTGTAGAGACAAGATCTCACCATGTTGCTTAGGCTGGTCTCGAACCAGCAGGCTCAGGCAATCCTCTCGCCTCGGTCTCCCAAAGTGCTGGGACTATAGGCTTGAGTTACTGTGCCTGGCCTTATTGTCCTGAATCTGCAGTCATTGTTTCTGGTAGGGATTCCCCAGTTTGTGCCAGGTACTTGGCTTATAACTCCAGCAACTGATCACCTGGGTCACCTTGGAACACACTTTGCACTCGTTTAACTTGGAAAATTCATTAGGAAATCACACGATCAAAGATTAATGACTTTTAAAAAACGATTTAGGTGGGTGTTTAGTTATCATTGTCTCAAATTAGGAAAAGCTTCTCTCCCTGATGGCCGGACCAAGGTGGTTCCTTCATCACTCTGTCATTGCAAAGTTACCCAGCCCCTAGGGGCTCCTCCGGCAACTCTCTAAGCAGGGGTGGGGGGCGTCTGGTTGGATCTTGACTCTGATTCAGCTCAATCTCACATGAGGATTCCAGTCCTACCCCCAGCTACATTAAATGTCAAACCGTCATCTCCCCTCACTGGTGACCTCGAGAAGTCATGTGTGAGGAGTCAGAGACAAGCAGTTTATGGAGAAGTTTCGAAGCACGAGCTGTTGCTTTTTCTCCACGTGGGTGGCTTTTCCCTTTTCTTGGACTCCCTGACATCTTTAACAATCTAATGAGAGCTACAGATCTAGTCCTGGACAAAGTACCTGTCTGCACACACTTTTGCTTCCAGTGTCAAGGATTCCTGTGAAAACTCGATTCAGAAAAAAAAATCTTGGCTAGGTGCAGTGGCTCACACCTGTAATCCCAGTACTTTGGGAGGCCAAAGAAGGACTACTGCTTGAGCCCTGGAGCTCAAGAACAGCTTGGGCAAAATAGCAAGACCTCATCTCTACAAAAATCAAAGAAATTAGGCAGGCATGATGGCATCCACTTGCAGTCCCAGCTATTCAGGAGGCAGAGCTGGAAGGATTGCTTGAGCCCAGGAGGTAGAGGCTGCAGTGAGCCATGATTATGCCACTACACTCCAGCCTGGGAGACAGAGTGAGACCTCGACTTAAAAAAACCCCACAAAGAAACTTACTTCCTGATCTTCGTGTTAGAAATAGTTATGCTTCCCTCACTGTCTGCTTTTTTTTTTGAGTTGGAGTCTCACTCTGTCACCCAGACTGGAGTGCAGTGGCCACTCCCGGCCACCGCAGCCTCGACCTGCTGGACTCCAGTGATCCTTCTGTCTCAGACTTCCAAGTAGCCGGAACTACAGGCGTGCACTACCACACCCGGCTAATTTTTGATTTTATCGTAGAGATGAGGTCTTGCCAAGTTGCCCAGGTGGGTCTTGAACCCACAGGCTCAGGCAATCCACTCACCTCAGCCTCCCAAGGCGCTGGGATTACAGGCTGAGCCACTGAACCCGACTTGTTTTTATATCACTGACTGTAGACATTACAACATAACCTGGCTTCCTTTTCCCCCTGGGCTGCTGGTGAACTCAGTCTCAAGCTTGTGTTCTGCGTCCAGTGAGTGCAGCAGGTTTCACGGCAGGTATTTGGTGTAGTCAACTCACTCTTGGCTCCATCTTACTCTCCTATCCTTGTTTTCCCTTTGCCTCATTTGTTCTTATTTACTTGTAATTTATTCTATGCTGTTCGAGTGTATGCGTCTTTGTAAACCTTAAATACATCTTTGGAACAAGGCAGATATAAATCAATAAAAACACACAGTGGCTAATGGAAGCTCTGGACAGCTTTCTTCTTGTGAAAACAATTGTCCCTGAATGTACAGACTGGTATCCTGGGGATGTGAAGGGCAATTGAGGAGGAAGGTGACAGAAAAACTCAAGGGTCTTTAGGCAGAGAAACTGGCCTGGCTGGAAAGTCTACCCTTGCTGGGCACTGCATTTGATATTTAAAACATCTTCCAATTAAAACAGTAACCACAACCCTCCCTCGGCTGCATGGGAGAAAATATGTTTGTTTGTTTGTTTGCTTTTTTGAGTTGGAGTCTCTGTTGCCCAGACTGGAGTACAGTGGCAGACTCCCGGCCACTGCAGCCTCGACCTGCTGGGCTCTGGTGATCCTCCTGCCTCAGCCTTCCAAGTAGCCAGAACTACAGGCGCGCGCTACCATGCCTGGCTAAATTTTGATTTCTTGTACAGACGTGGTCTCACCAAGTGGCCCGGGTGGATCTCGAACCTGCGGGCTTAGGCAATCCACTTGCTTCGGCCTCTCAAAGTGATGGGATTATAGGCTGAGCAGATCACCTTAGGAAGTTCTTTTATTATGGGGAATTTCGAATACACTCAAAAGTAGATGATGATAATGACTATTTGAGTCACAGTCTCACTCTGTCCCTTAGACTGGAGTGCAGCAGCAAGATCATGGCTCACAACCTCAACTTTCTGAGCTCAGGTGATCCTTCCTGCCTTGGCCTCCCATGTACCTGGAACTAGAGGTGTGTGTCACCACACCTGGCTACTCTTTTTTATTTTTTGTACAGATGAAGTCTTGCTATGTGGCCCAGGTTGGTCTCGTACTCTGGGTCTCAAGCAATCCTCCCTCCTTGGCATCCCAAAGTGCTGGGATTACAGAAGTGAATCACCGTGCCTGGCTAAAAGTAGATTATACACTATAATAAGCCCCCATATACCCTTCACCCAGCCCCAGGAGCCATGAACCCATGACTAATCTTGCCTTATCCACACACCTCTTCTGTGGTTTACAGCTTTTATTATTTATGTATTGATGTATTTATTTATTTATTTATTTTGAGCCATAGTCTCACTGTCACTCAGGCTGTAGTGCAGTGGCATGCTCACGGCCACCGCAGCCTCAACCTGCTGTACTCAGGTGATCCTTCCACATCAGCCTTCCAAGTAGCTGGAACCACAGGCGCATGCCACCACGCCCAGTTAATATTTTGATTTTTGTAGAGATGAGGTCTCGCCAAGTTGCCCAGGCTGGTCTCGAACCCGTAGGCTCAGGCAATCCTCTCACTCCACCTCCCAAAGTGCTGACACTGCACCTGGTGGTTTAAGACTTTTAATATCTAAATCAAAGTAAAATATACATACATAAATGTGCATACAGTATATCCTAAGTAGACACTGATCACATCTTCACACACTGGGCACACCTGTGTAACCAGCACCCAGGACAAGAAACTGAGTCCCCCAGAATTCCCCTCCCCCCCCATTATTGTTCTCTCCCTCCCCCCAGGGTGACTGCTATCCTGACTTCTAACATCACGTATGAATTTTGCCTGTTTTTGACCTTTATATATAGATTCTCGGGTCTGGCTTCTTACCCCACATCGTGTTGGTGAGGTTCGTCTGGGTTGTGAGTTGCTCATTCCTTTTCACTGTTGAGTGGTATTCTGTTGTATGGATGTGCCACAGTTTATCCTTTTTTCTTCTTCTTTTTTTTCTTTTTTTAGAGACAGGGTCTCACTCTGTCATCCAAGCTAGAGAACAGTGGTGTCATCACAGCTCACTGCAGCCTCGAGCTCCTGCATTCATAATCCTCTGCCTTTTGAGTGGCTGGGACTACAAGCACACGCCATCACATCTGGCTGATTTTTTCTTTCTTTCTTATTTCCTTCCTTCCTTCCTTCCTCCCTCCCTCCCTCCCTCCCTCTCTCCCTTCCTTCCTTCCTTCCTTCCTTCCTTCCTTCCTGACTGGTCTTGAACTCCTGGCCTCAAGCAATCCTCCCAACTCGGCTTCTCAAAAAGCTGAGATGGCAGGCATGAGCCATTATGCCTGGCCTCATTCCTTTACATTGGGCATTTGGGTAATGCCAGTGTGGGGCCATTATAAATAGCTGCTATGAATATCCTAGTACATGTCTTTGGGGGAAAACGTAGGTGTGCCCATTTTTCTTTGTTATTCTGAAGCAAATTCCAGGTACTGTGTCATTTCACCCATAATTATTTTAGTATGCCTCTGAAAACCACAGAGCCACAATTGCATCTAGGTGTTAAGCAGTTTAAGTGAAAAATACCTACAAGTTAATAAGAAAAATCAATAACTACTTAGTGCAGTCAAATATCCAGTCAAGGTTCAAATTTCCAATTGTAAGGTAATTATTTTTTTTTTTTAGTTGGAATCTCACTGTGTTGCCCAGGCTAGAGTGCAGTGGTACGCTCAGGGCCACCACAGCCTCAACCTGCTGAACTTAGGTGATTCTTCTACCTCAGCCTTCCAAGTAGCTGGAACTACAGGTGCACACCACCACACCCATCTAATTTTTCTTGATTTATTGTAGAGACAAGGTCTCACCAAGTTGCCCAGGCTGGTCTCGAACCCCTGAGCTCAGGCAATCCTCTTGCCTCTGCCTCCCAAAGTGTTGGGATTACAGGCGTGAGCCATTGAATCTGACCATCTTAACCTTTTTTAAGTGTCATAGTGTTCAACATATTCACATTATTGTCCATCCAGTTTTCAGAGCTTTTTCATCTTCCACAATTGAAAGTCTGCACCCCTTAAACAACAACTCCCATTCCCCTTCCCCAGCCTCCTGCAACCCCCATTCTACCTTCTGTCTCTGTGAATTTGACTAGGTAGCTCAGATGGGGAAATCATCCAGGATTTGTTTTTTTGTGACTAGGGTATTTGGCTTAATATAATGGTCGTTATAATCTTTTATTTCCTTTTTGTATATACACAATGCTTTCCACGCTAAAATATTATATGAAGCCAAAAACCTAGCTGGGAAGTTGGGAAAAGTGTTATCCGTTGACCAGAAATTTGGAGAAGAGGTAAGGGAGAAAGAATCCTCACAGAAGCTCGGAAGGTCCCCGAATTCCACATAGGCAAAAGAGGGCTTTCTTCTCAAAGGTAAATTTCCGGGAAAACCCTGGAAAAATCCCAAGACTGGAGGCAGTATGGGCTGGAAGAGGGAGGATGGGCTGCAAGACTGTTGGTGAAGTTGTGAGTTGAAGGTGCTGCCCCTGATGCCAGCTCTCAGGGAGCTGGTTCCCGATGCTTGCCTCCAGGTAAAGCCATGAGAGCAATACTCCAACGTGGGAGTTCTGACCCAACATAGTCCCACAGATTGTGACTGAAGGAGAGGGCAAGGCCCCTGGGGGTGACCTTAGAGGAGTCCTCACTGTTGGAAGACAAAGTCTCTGTTGTGGATTGAATGCTCATGTCTCTCCAAAATTCATGTGTTGAACCCCTACTCCCTAATGTGATGAAATTAGGAGGCAAAATCTATGGGAGGTAATTAGGGTTAGATGGGGTCATGTGGGTAGGACCCTCATGAATGATATTAGGGTCATTATACGAGTCTCCAAAGAGCTTTCTTCTCTCTGCCATGTGAGGACACAAGGAGAAGGTGGCTGTCTGCAATCTGAAAGAGAGCCCTCCCTAGAACTCAACTTTGCTGGCACCTGATCCCAGACTTCCCGCCCCCAGAACCATGAGAAATAAAGTTCTGCTGTTTAATAAACCACTCAGTCTATGATACTTTGTTATAGCAGCTCGAACTAAGACACTACCCAAACATTTAAATAAAAGGTGGGGCTGGGCACTGTGGCTCATGCCTAGAATTCTAGCACTTTGGGAGGCCGAGGTGAGAGGTTTTCCTGAGCCCACGGGTTCCAAGACCAGCCTGGGCAACTTGGCGAGACCTCATCTCTACAATAAATAAAAAAATTAGCCGGGCATGGTGGCGCATGCCTGTAGTTCCAGCTGCTTGGAAGGTTGAGGCGGATCAAGGCTGCGGTGGCCATGAGTTTGCCACTGCACTCCAGCCTGGGAAACAGAGTGAGAGTCCAACTCAAAAAAAAAGAAAAAAAGAAAAGGTGGCTTGACCCAAGCCCTTTCTCACCAAAACAACCATGAGTTTGGGCTCCCATAACCAGCATTTGCTTTTGCTATTGTGAAAACAGGCATTTTTCATTGGAGTTTAAAAAAATACACACCACCCTCCACTATAGATAAGCTTAGACCTTCATCTATAACAGGAACAGAGAGTAAAGAGTTATCAAACATATTTGAGGAAAACCAACATCACGAAAGAGAGGAACCAAACTAAACAAACAAAAGAACTAATCCCCACAGAATTCTGCCAGGATCTAGAGAGATATTTAAATGAAATAAAAGTACTATTCATAAATAGAGAGCTGACTGCTGTCAAAAGAATATGTCAGAGTTCTTGAAATTACAAAAAGTGCAATTGCTAACATAACAAGCTCATTGGAGGAACTGAGTGGCTGACGGACTGTGGCTGCTCATTGAATGGATGACAGTGCCAAGATAGTCTCCCCAAAAGTGCAGAAAAGATAAGGAGATTTAAAAAACAAGTGTAAGAGAACAGTTAAGAGACATAGGGCAGGACCTGAAATGGAACTCTCTAATAGGAATTCTCAGAAGCCAGGAACAGAAAGCCTGTAGGAGAAGAAATAATCAAAATAGTGATAAAATTTCCCAGAGTTGGAGAAAAATTTCAATTTTTAGATCCAAAGAGCAGACCAATTGCCAAAAAGGGAGAATAATAAAAGAAATTCCAAAAGGCATCACAATTTCTGAACTCTAAGGGTAATAAAAAAAAAAGTCCAAATACTCCAGAAATATAAAATGTAGTAACTGGGTGTTCAAGACCTCAGCTGGAATGCTAGAATACAATGGAGCAAGGTCTTCAAGCTTCTGAGGAAAACTATTTTGAAATTTGAATCCTATACCCAACTCGACCAGTCGGGATCCAATCAGGAAAAGAAAAACTGGCACCATGTGGAAGCCAGAAGCTGAAAGCTTCTCTTTCTCTCTTGCCTTCCTACCTCTTCCCAGAGTCTCCTCTTAGCAGAAGCTAACAGGAAGGCAGCTGGGAATTGTAGTTCGCAGGCATCTAGCCCCAGCACGATGGAGCTGAGTTCATCAGGGTGAGTATAGTGCTGAGAGGCAGGAAGTGAACATCAGCACACTAGACAATCACATCCAAGTGTGAGAGCAAGTTAAAGATGTTTCTTCTTAAAAGGACTTGAGAAGTTTAACACTTTCCGAAATAATTCTTTGAAGTATCCTCCATCAAAGCAAAAAGTGAGCAACTTGGATGAAGAGAATGACAAAAAACTATCAGTCTCAGTAAAGACAGATTCGTGTCTGTGGCATCTCACACACACAAGGGGGGCACTGTCAAGGAGCTCCAAAGGAGGGAAAACATCCCTATTCAATTCTCCAGTGGTTTTCTGTGAAGGAGTCTGGAGGACAAGTGAGGGAAAGTAGGGCAGTGAATGTGTAGGGAGGAGGTGTCTAAATGGAGTTTTATCAGAGATTGGGATAGGGTGGAGGTATAGGGTCTTTCCTGGGAACATTTTGGATCCTTACCCTAGCACCCTCCCACATTCCCTTTTAGCAAGGCAGGATGAGCCCACAGCGTTCCACATACGCCTCTACTGGTAGCAGCTCCACTGGGGCCTTCTCTGCCCTCATTCTGGCCTCTGGCTCTTGGGTGCCCTCCTCCTAGCAGTCCCCATGGGCCCTGCCCTGTGCTCTTCTCCATCAAAACCCACTCTGGGCTCATCTGCCAGTTCATTGGCACTTTCATAAAGATAATAGATTAACCAAAGGAATGAAGCACCAACTTTAGACTTTCAGACTATTTATGGCCAGTGGAAGGGAGGAAGGGCTATTTCAGTACTTCTCTAATCATTCCAGAGAGGCCATGATTTTATACAAGTATTTTTCTGGAGGAGAACCATGTAAAGACAAGAGAGAAAGGGAGGCTGAGCTGGGTGCGGTGGCTCACGTCTGTGATCTCTGCACTTTGGGAGGCAGAGGCGAGAGGATTACCTGAGCTCAGGGATTCAAGACCAGCCTGAGCAACATGGTGAAACCTCATCTCTACAATACATCAAAGAATTAGCTGGGCATGGTGGTGTGCGTCTGTGGTTTCAGCTGGTTGGAAGGCTGAGACAGAAGGATCACCTGAGCCCAGCAGGTCGAGGCTGCAGTGGTCATGAGCGTGCCACTGTACTTCATCCAGCCTAGGTGACAGAGTGAGATTCTGACTCAAAAAAATAAATAAATAAAGGGAGGCTGGGAACACTGGCAGGGGAAGGGTGGGGATGTGCACCAGATACCACCAGATACCACCTTCAAAAGGATCTTTTTTAAATTACTCTAAAATACCTTTTAGCATTTATTATTATTATTTTTTGAGAGATGGGAGTCTCACTATGTTGCCCAGGCTGGTCTTGAACTCCTGGACTCAAGTGATCCTCCTGCCTCGGCCTTCCAAAGAGCTGTGATTACAGATGTGAGCCTCCACACCCAGTCGATGCTTTTAAAAATATGTTTAAAGCCGGGCTCGGTGGCTCAGCCTGTAATCCCGTGCCTTTGGGAGGCTGAGGTGAGAGGATTGCTTGAGCCCGCGGGTTCGAGACCCGCCTGGGCAGCGAGACCTCATCTCTACAATAAATCAAAAATCAGCCGGGGGTGGTAGCGCTCTCCTGTAGTTCCAGCTACTTGGAAGGCTGAGGCAGAAGGATCGCCGGAGCCCAGCAGGTCGAGGCTGCGGTGGCCGGGAGTGGCCACTGCACTCCAGTCTGGGCGACAGAGTGAGACACCAACTCAAAAAAAAAAAAAAATGTTTAAGCCAGGCACAGTGGCTCATGCCTGTAATCTCAGCACTTTGGGAGGTCAAAGTGGGAGGATTGCTTGAGCCCAGGAGGTTGAGACTAATCTGGACAACTTGGTGAGACCTCGTCTCTATAATAAATAAAAAATTAGCTGAATATGGTGGCACATGCCTATGGTTCCAGCTGCTTGGAAGGCTGAGGTGGAAGGATTGCCTCAGCCTAGCAGGTTAAGGCGTGCCACTGTACTCTAAGCTGGGTGACAGAGCGAGAAAAGACCAGGTCATATAGACTCAACCTTCCCAACTGTGCCAAATTCTGCCAGTTGTCAGCACATGGCTATTCTTCTCTTCTTCCTTACTACATGTGTCAGTCTGTTTGGGTTGCTATAACAAAGGACCACACATTAGGGGCTTAAAACAAAAGAGATGGGTTTTCTTACAGTCTGGAGGCTGGAAGTTCAAGATCAAGGTGTCACAGGGTTGTTTGCTTCTGAGGCCTTTCTCCTCGGCTCACACATGGCCGTCTTCTCACTGTGTCTTCACATGGTCGTCCCTCTGTGCATGTCTGTGTCCTCACCTACTTTTTTTTTGAGTTGGCGTCTCACTCCGTCGCCCAGGCTAGAGTGCAATGACACGCTCATGACCACCCCAGCATCGACCCGCTGGGCTCAGGCGATTCATCGCAATCTTCCAAGTAACTGGAACTACAGGTGTGCACTACCATGTCCGGCTAATTTTTGATTTATTGTAGAGATGAGGTCTCGCCAAGTTGCCCGGGCTGGGCTTGGACCCATGGGCTCAGACAATCCACTTGCTTCTGCCTCCCAAAGTGCTGGGATCACAGGCTGAGCCACCAAGCCTGGCCTCACCTCCTCTTCTTATCAGGAGATTGGTCATCATGGATTAGAGCCTAACTTAATGACCTCATTTTACCTTAATCACCACTGTAAAGGTCCTATCTCGAAATACAGTCACATTTTGAGGCACTGGGGGGTTACGACCTCAACACATGAATTTTGAGAGCACACAATTCAGCTCATAATGTTAACAGAACTCCAGTTTTATGCATGGTGTACCTAGCTAAAAGCTGAGATTTCCCAACTTCCCTTGAAGCTAGGAATGGTCCTAGGACACAGACTTGATGACAAAATATGACTGGAGTTCTTGGGTGAGATTTCTGGGAAAGCTTCTGTAGGATGACACACACTCAGTGACAACATGAACATACCCTGGATATGATCCCAAGCAGGGAGTTGGAGCCTAAGGAGGAGTTCTGGGATAGCAAACCCAGGATGTCCTCTTCCCCTTACGCTCCATGCCTGGGTCCGTGGGTCATGCTGAGGCCATGGGTGAAGTGTTTTCCGGCCTGCTGACCACATATTGCAGCTATGCATAGCGAATGCTCTTATGCACCCTTCCTTGAGGCTGTTGGCCTTCCTGACTGGTTCAGACCAGATTGCTGGGATCACTGCCTATAACCTTTGGTTACCTTTAGTTCACCTTTCGTTCATTATAATACAAAGTATCCCACCCCTAGAGGGAAATCGCAGCCATTTTGCCTATATGTAACATCTGTACCAGTGTGTTCTCACACTATGTTTGCGCACTAGAAACCCTACCCTTTTCACCTTTAACTCCGCACTCCGCCTTATGGAAAATGCTACACAACCCGTACACCTTTTACAATCTGGAGCCATTTTGTCCTGTCTAGCCAGCAGCTCCTAGACCACCTTTCCTGTACGTGAATTCTTAAATAAAGTCTATGTCTTATCTGTTGTCTCCGGGTAATTTCTTCAACCTCTTGAATACTTCCCCTTTGGAGTCTTTGGGGGTCTGGCACTACAGCTTTCTTACAAGAGAGGCTAATTCAGCTTGCCACCCTTCCCCTTCTGCCCTTCGTTGTTATCCTGCCTGGAATTCTGGTGTAATGGTGGGAATTCTGGCGGCCATCTTAAGAACACGGGGTGGTGGTCCACCCTAAAGATGAAGGAGAAAAGGACTGGGTCTTTGGTGGCCTCATGGAGTGGCCATACTGGCCCTGGCTGGCCCGCCTCTGGACTGATATTACAAGAGAGAAAAATAAACCCCTCCCTCGTTTAAGCCACCAGTTTTCAGGGTTGTGTTACTGCAGTTGAACATAATATCTAATTGTCAGGGCAATAAGTACTTTGATTTTCCAGTCCTAGAAACGTGTTCCCTGCAGCCTGACACGGCAGTCTGCAGGATGGGGCCTGGCTGGAGGAGGAGCGGGCTGGGGGAGTCTCTGGCACTGATGGAAGGAGGCAGAGAGAGACGCTGCGCGCTGATGACTCTAGCTGGGAAATTGGCAGGCGGCGTTAGCCCCTCTGAGGATCTCGAAACAGACGGTGTTTGAAGTGGGGTGGGGATGCCATCCTGCGTCTTCTAAGAAGCACCTGAGGATAAAAGCTCTGGAAGCTGAGGTGTCTGTAAAAGTGACATGCCGAGAATCACTAAATGGCTGTGAAGGCTCCTCGGGCCCTTTATGTTCCTTCCGCGTGGAGCAGAAGGCCCCTCCGCTTAGGCAGACGGTGTCCTCCCCTTGAGGGGTCAGTGTGAGTGGCGTTTGTCTGGTGGGGTGTCACCAGTGGGGAGGGAGGGCTGTCGTGGCACGGAGCGTGTGGGTAAGGCTTTCAGCGCATCCTCTCCCCGGCACGCACTCAACATACCAAATGAACCTGGAGCCGGGATTCGTACATGACAGCAGGGAGATAAGCAGGGAAGAAAAGGCGCGCGAGGGGGATGATGAATATTCTATTTGTGACATTTTTCCTGTATTCAGTCAAATAGAAGAAAGTGTTCAAATAACGAGCAGTCACTTTGGTGGCTACTGTGGCAGTTCCTTGGTAATGCGGCACTTAACTCACTCCCCACTAAGGAGGGGTGGCCTCTCACGGGGCACTGGGGCAGATCATGGGGCGTGGCAGTGGGAACGGGGCTGAGATTCTGGGAGAACGTTCCACGCCCAAGTGTGCCCTTGACTTCTACTGTGAGGGATCTCAAGCCTCTCTCATTCTACTCTTCTTCCCATGGAAGGAATGAAAAGGAGGATGTTCTGTGGTGGGTGGGAGGAATCAAGTAAGGCAGGAGGGTTGTGAATCCCAGGGATAGATTAGGGGGCGTTGAGGTCAAGTTCAAGCCACCATTTGAATCCTGAGTTGCTGTAAGGCACGCTGATGAGAAGGCACACACGCTGGCTGTGAGTTGTGTTGGGGTGTTTGTCTTAGACTGGCTTCTCTTAGGGGTAGGCCCTGGGCAAGGATTCCCGTGGAAAGAGTTTTATTTGGGAAGGGAGTGGGTATGAGAGAGAAGGAAGGGAAGGTGACACAGAACGTGGTAACCTTAACTGTAATAGGTCTGTTGTCTGATGTGTGTGGCAAGTGAATACACCGAGACACAGGATTGCTGCAGAGAACGTGATTAATGGTAGGGCCTCCGAACAAGGAAACGGGAGGGAACCTCCAATTCATCTCCCTGAGGAGTTTGGGACTAGGCTTCACAAGGGTTTTTGGTTGGGCCCAAGTGTGGAGATTGTTGACTGGTCAAAGAGGGTGAAGTCACGGACAGGGAGATGAAGAAATTTCCCTCTTGTCAATTCTGTTCTTCTGTGGAATTCTGTTCTTCTGTGGGGTGGTTTCAAAACTGGTTGGCACCAGCTGTTTCGCTGGAGTTGAGGACCGGAAAAACATCTTAAGTAGCCGGGCTCGGTGGCTCAGCCTGTAATCCCACGCCTTTGGGAGGCTGAGGTGAGTGGATTGCCAGAGCCCGTGGTTTGGAGACCCGCCTGGGCAACGAGACCTCATCTCTACAATAAATCAAAAAATCAGCCGGGCGTGGTAGCGCATGCCTGTAATTCCGGCTACTGGGAAGGCTGAGGCAGAAGGATCGCCGGAGCCCGGCAGGTTGAGGTTGCGGTGGCTGGGAGCAGCCACTACACTCCAGTCTGGGAGACAGAGTGAGACTCCAACTCAAAAAAACAAAAACAAAACAAAACAAAAAACATCTTAAGTGATTCTTAAACCAAAGCCTTATGATTCCAACGTCAGAAATCCCATCTATAGGAACGATGGGGATGTAAATGGTCAATATCTAGTGACTTCCAGTTACAAATGAGTGGGTCAAAGTGCAGTCTGATTAATGCTTAATTATCACCATGTTTCTGTCCAGAATTCCTGTTAACTCTGTGAGGACAGCTTCATAATGAGCAGAGGCAACATAGAGCAATGCAGAGGGGTGAGAAAGTTGGGGTATGGAGCCACCAACTCCTGTTCCTTGTCAGTGATGGGCTACTCCCAGGAATGCGACTCCCCAGCCCTTCAGGCTGCTCAGCGTGCAACCGAAGCATGCTCCTATGACCACGTTCTCCGACAGAGCTGCAGAAGCCTCCAGTGAGATGCTTCTGTGTGGACTCAGTTAGTGCAAGGGACATGGGTGTGATGCTGACAGTGACTGCTAGGTGTGATGGCAGGAGTGGGCTGAGTGAATGTTGTTATGGCCATCTGATTGCCCCCAGACTCATGCCTGCCCTTTCCGCTCTGCTCTGTCTCACAGGGGACTACATTTCCCTGGCTCCCTTGTTCTCTGGCTTCCTGGTATATCCTGCCAACGGGAGCCACTGATTGAAGCCATGGGCCAGAACGAGGGACAACGCCAGGGTGTTTCTCGCTCATTCTCTGCATTGAGGAGCATTCCTGAAGCAACTGGGTCTCTTCTGAGGTGCCAGTTTTTGCCAGGTGCCCTGGCTTCCAGGCTGTACTTCTCCTACCATTTCCTCCTTTTGTCCTTCTAGCTCGGAATGTGGTTGCGTGGTTGGGCCTGCCTTCTTACTCCTCTGTCCTTGCCATGAGAAGCACTTCTCTCTGAAGAACTGAAATCAAATGTCATTTTAGGGTCACCCCTGTCTCTTTTGGGAACGATGACAGAATGGAGGAGTCTGATACAGACAGAAACGGGAGCTTTCTCTCTCTCTCAATTCCCATACATTATTCTAAGAGTTAACTGACTCTAATTCAATCAGTAAGAGTTGGATGCCTTTCCTGAAACTTTTGCTTAACATGTGAGACCAGTAGTCTGTCTTTTGCTTTCTCTGTTTTTTGAATATATGATGAGGGAAGTCCCGTGATGGGCAGACCTATCTTTATTCCAGTTAACCCACCCGGCCACCATCGAGCTTTCTAATTCAGTCTGGGGCAGCTACAGGAATCTCTGACACTCAAATCAACATTCCATTTCTGTCTTGAAGTAACACCCCAAAACAGTCTTCCGAAAACTGCAGTCCCCCAAAAACCTGCCTAGGATCACGTGGGGGCTTGTAAATGTATAGATTCCTTGACCCCACTCCAGATTTACTGAATCTGAATCTGGGAGGCTAGAGTCAGAGGAGCTACATTTTGAATGCATCTCCCTGCTCCTACCTGATGAATCTCAGGCACACTAAACTTTGAGGTCTACTCTTACGACTTCAAAATATTTGCCACTTAGTGTTCTGAGTTTCTGGAAGAAATAAGTCTAGAATTTTCTTTCCTCCCTCCCTCCCTCTTCCCCCCCCCCCCTCATCTCTCTATCTCTATCTCTATCTCTCTTTCTTTCGTCTCACTATTTGCCCAGGCTAGAGTGAAGGGTTCACTGCAGCCTTGACCTCCTGGGCTCAGGCTTTTACCTCAGCCTCCTGAGTAGTCAGGACTACAGGTGCACACCACCATACCCAGCTAATTTTTTTATTTTTTGTAGCGATGAGGTCTTGCTATGTTGCCCCGGCTGGTCTTGATCTCTTGGACTCAAGTGATCCTCTTGCCTTGACCTCCTAAAGTGCTGGGTTTATAAGTGTGAGTCACTGTGCCCGACCTTGAATTTTCTTTTTAAAGAAAGAAATACACCACTACACAATATATCCATGTAACAAAACAACATTTATATCTCCTAAATCTATTAAAAAATTTTTTTAAATAAAAAACAGTTTATAAAAGGAGAAGGACGTTGTTCTAGTCTTCAATTGCTGACAAACCATCCCAAAACTTAGTGGCATTAAATAACAGTTTATTATTATCTCTTTTTTTTTTTGAGTTGGAGTCTCACTATTGCCCAGACTGGAGTGCAGTGGCTGCTTCTGGCCACTGCAGCCTCGACCTGCTGGGCTCCGGCGATCCTTCCGCCTCAGCCTTCCAAGTAGTTGGAACTACAGGCGCAGGCTATCATGCCCGGCTAAATTTTTTTGATTTATTGTAGAGATGAGGTCTCGCCTGCCCAGGTGGGTCTCAAACCCGCGGGCTCAGGCAATCCACTCACCTCAGCCTCCCAAAGGCGCGGGATTACAGGCTGAGCCACCGAGCCCGGCTTATTATCTCTTGTTATTCGGTGGGTCAACAGAGCTCATCTAGGTGGTTTTGCCTGGGGTCTCTCATACAGTTAGAAGGCAGCTGGGGCTGAAGTCAGCTGAAAGCTCGCCTGGATTGGACATGTGAGATGGCTTCTTCTGTCCCACGTGTGGCACTACTATGCTCCTGCACGCGTTCCTTCTCCATAGCAGAGTAGACTGTACTTTTTTCAGGGTGGCTCAGGGCTCCAAGCAGAAACCTCTAGATCTCTTAAAAGTGAAGCACACAACCAACAAAGCTAACTTCTATGGAATTCTACTAGTCAAAGTAGTCACAGGTCAGACTAGACTCGAGAGGTAGAAAAATAGACTCCACCTCTCAGTGGGAAGTGGTACGGCCAGGGCTGAACTGACTTCACAATTGGGGAGGTCCATGATTTAAAAAAAGAGGAAATAATGCTATTAAAGGCACTGTCTCAGTCCGTTTGTGCTGCTATAAAAATACTTGACACTGGGTAACTCATAAAGAATGGACATGTATTTCTTATGATTCTGGATGCTGGGAAGTCCAAGATCAAGGCAGTGGCAGGTTCAATGTCTGGTGAGAGCCCTGCCTCTGCTTCCAATATGGTGCCTTGTTGCTGTATCCTCCTGCTGTGTCTTCACATGGTGGAAGGAACAGGAGGGGTGAATAGGGGCCAACTCCCTCTATCAAGCCTTGTTATAAGGGTACCTAATCCTATTCATGTGGGCCAAGCCCTCATAACTCAATCACTTCCCAAAGGCCCCACCTCCCAATACTGTTGCATTGGGAATTCAGTTTCAGCATGAATTTGGGAGAGGACAAAAACATTCAAACCATAGCAGGCACTAAAATGTAAAGCTTTTTCCTTTCTTCCATGTGTTCTCCCTTGACTTATGGTGTTTATTAGCTATTTAATGTGCTTTTAAGTAAAAAAAATTAAAATTTTAAATTATTAACATGAATGTATCATTTATCTATATATTGTGCAATGTCAGTTTTAAATGCAAATATAAGAGCATTTAACTAGTATGCAGAATCACTGAAATTACACAATTTGTGTTTCGGAGCTCATACATGCATATGTATTTTGTTCTTACCAGAACAGTGGAGACTGTTTTATTTGACTTCTTGCTATACTCGCATTCCATTGAGACTCTGTCTCCAACTTACCAACCAGTAAGGAAGGACTGGAAGGAAAAAGGGTTATGGGTTGCCATAACTTTCTCTTTCCTGTTTTTGTTTTTGTTTTTTGAGACAGGATCTTGTTCTTTCACCCAGGCTGGAGCTCAGTGGTGCAATCATAGCTCACTGCAGCTTAGAACTCTTGGGCTCAAGTGATCCTCCTATCTCAGTCTCCCGAGTAGCTGGGGCTACTGGCACATGCCACCACTCCCCAAGGGACCCTCCTACTTTGACCTCCTAAAGTGCTGGGATTACAAGCACCATGCCCGGCCGGCCTCCCTTTCTTTTACCATATTAAGTGTAAGTAGTTGGCTAAGACAAGGAAGTAACAAAAGAAAGACCACGAGAGGGTTCCTTGGTCATTTGTGTTTTTTCAAATGCCATGGCCTTCTTTCTGCATCTGAAGCAAGCACTGTTTCCAAAGGAAAGCGTGGCCTCCCAGGACTGTCAGTTCCCGGCATCCTCAGTCATTAGATGCTTACCTTGGACTTGCTTTGAGTGTCACTGAACTCCCATGCCTTGTGGGTTCACCAGAAATCTGTGTTGGGGGTGTCATCAACACCAAAAACTAAAGGGGCCACAAGAAACTCAGATACACACTATCTGCATCTCTTCTGCTCACACACACGCTCCATTATCTCATCAGACTTCACTTACAAAGAAGCACAGGCTCAAATATTAAATTATTAAGAAATTCAAGATGGAGACAGCAGCATATTAAACAATCACGAGGCCCTTCTAATCTCAGGTCCCTGTATGACTGCTCAGGTCGCATGCCCATGAAGCTGGCCCTGAGCATCTATAGGCACGGTAACATGCTGGTAAATGTTTAACAACTGGTTGTCTGGGAAAAAAACCAAACCCAACCAAATCCTGACTGGTAGCATTTTCTAGCATGGCTGATCTCAAGCTATCAACATGAAGTCAATGAACTCAGAGTTGGAGGCGCCAGAACACTGCAGGGTCGGGGGTGGGATTGGGGCCTCCAGTACAAGGGGGGAAGGGATTTGGAGATAAGCTAGCACATATACAATGGTTCCGAGAGAGACAGAAAGAGAGAGAGGGCGAGAGAGAGAGAGAGAGAGAGAGACAGGCAGACAAAGCTGTCCACGTATGTGTGTGAATGTATAGAATGAAAAAAGACTGAAAGGATATATACTAGAATGTTAGCAGTGATTATTTCTTGGTCAAAGGATTAAAGGTGATACTACTAATAATAAAATAATCATTTTTGCTTATCTGGAGTATCCACATTTTCTAAAATAGAAACACATTACTTCCATAATAAAACAACGATGAAACGCATTCACAAAACGTCTAGAAAAAGTTAGCACAATCTTTAAAGCAAAGGTTTTGGTAGTGCAAGTCTGTAATAGTTGCTACATGCCATGAATAATTTACAAATTAAATTGATTTTAAAGCACAGCTAAAATAAATTTGATAAGATGGGGCACAGTTATGTTCTTTCTTATCATTCACATTTGTACATTTTATAGTCAATGAAGAGTGACAGCCACTATTTAGAATTCCAGCAAAGAGAGACCATAACTATTTGTCACCTGCTCAGCATCTAAACAATGGCCTGATTGTTCACCTGCCTGGCCTCGGCAGGAGCGAGGGGAACCAGAATCCGCACTAAATAACTGAGTTTATGACCACAGAGGCAGAAAGGAGGAAATGATGTCCTCTTCCAAGAACCGATGAGAACAGTAAGGAGGGGTCGAAATATGTTGGTGAGACCTAAGGGGAGGGAGGATGAAGAGGGGAGGAGGTGTCAGCAGGTATCAACATCTCGGGACTGAGACCACGAAACAGAATTTCACAGAGATGAGGAAACACTTCAGGCCAGGAGCCGAACCCAGAAGGAGAAGCAAAGCAATGAGGGCAGGAAGGAAGGAACTCGAAGGACAATTCCCAGAGAGACTCCTCGGGGTAACTAGTCCTTTAATGAGTTTGCACCCCGCATCCGTGTGAACGTTGGATGATCCTAGGACAGGTCAAAGGAATCCCAAGTGATCCTGATGGTGGGCGGGGAACTGCCATATTCTAACAAAATGTACTGTGGTCCATGAGAAACCTAACTGGATGCCTCTAGCTTCCTTTATCCAAAGGAAAGTTCTCGAAGTAAGGCGCACCGTGGAGTAGGGGCTTGCCTTTTGTTTGTTTGAAAGAAGGCCTGTTGAGAGGCTGCTTGACTCATTTATGCTGCATTGGGTGAAACACCAGGGATCCGGCCCAGCTTCTCAAGCTCGAATTCACATACAAATCACCTGAGGATCTTGTTAAAATGCAGATTCGGATTGCGCAGGTGTAGGGTGGGACCAGAGAATTTGCATTTCTACCAAGTCCCCAGGTGACACTGAGGTGGCTGGTCCTTAGACCACAGTTAGTAGCAGGGTTACAGGGGGCAAAATGGCTCGTAGGTCTGTTTGCCTTCTCCAGGCTTGGGTTCTAATAAACCCCCTGCCCGGCGGCCGCGACCTCCCCAGGGCCACTGGCTTTTGCAGCAGGCCCGGCTGTGGCTCAGGGGGAAGCAACCACGGCTGTTTCCCTGTGTCCCTTCTTCCTGTTTGGGTATTCAGTTGCTCTCCCGCCCGCTCTCAGCTTTGCCTCCCTCCGTCTTCCCTTCCCCGCACGCCTTCCTCTTTGCAACAGCCTCGTCATTATTGCAGGAGATTTATTTTTAGAGTCAAGGCCACAGAGTTGCAGATTCTGCAAGGCCTAAAACAAATCGACAAACGGAAAGTGTTTGTCTTTGAAGCCGCGTGAATGAAGGGCCTGCTATCCCGGCCTGTCCATAGCTCTTATCTCAGCTTGTTTTCTGAGTTGCCCACGTGGGGTGCCTTTTTCTCCCCCTCCCAGATCCTAAGGGAGGCTAAAACGCAAGAAGCAACTGAAATCTCATAATCTTTCCCCTGTGAGATCTGGCCAATCCCATTTTAGCCGGCCACCACGATGGGTTCCAGGAAGGGGGCAAATACAAAGACAAAGTTGGGCCATGTGCTGAGCCCCAAATTTCCAGTTAAGAGGTCAGGGTCAAAGAGCCATGTTTATAAAAGTAAGTATGAGGTTTCGAGGTTGCAAATGGAGGTGAGAATTTTCTTCCTTTTTCACTGAGTTTCTAAGTGGGGACTTGGTGAAGGACATGTAAGAAGTCGTCCTGCTGCATGAGAGCATTGTGTAAGAGCCTTTCCCAAGCACTCTCCTTGGGCACTGCAGGGTGAACACGCCAGCACAGTGGCTCAGCCGCCGACCCTCCCAAAGGCCTGGCCAGTCAAGTTAGAACTGATTCTTTCCTGGGGGTTCTGGGGTTTGTCTCTCCAGCTCTACTGTTGTGCTCATCTCAGGTGGCAACTACTTCTTCATTGCTGAGTTCTTCCAAACCTGAGACGTCCCCAGGGACCAGGTCAATACCACCTTCCCATTCCAGGGCCTCCTGTGTGCCAGTGGTGCTCCACATGCACTCTGGTAATAGGAAAAAGACTCCTAAGCTAGGATTTATTGAGTACTTATCATGTACCGAGTAGTATGTTAAGTGTTTCTATGTGAATTTAATGAGCTCCCTTAATTCTGGCAACAATACTCCCAGGTAAATATTATACCCATTTTATAGATGAGGCAGCAGAGGCTGAGCTGGGCTTAGAATGGGTTCACTCTAATTTATGGACTTCTGATTGCGTGTGCTCCGGACTGGTGAATTAGTGTGCTTCCTCCCTGCGCTCCTACCCCGCCACTGTTCCCATCCACCCTCCTCACCTCCCCACTCCCCCACCTCCAGTTTCCCAGCTCAAGATTGTGAGTTCCTGGTTTTCGCATTACCTGCCTTTGGAGGCCTGGCCTGAGAGTTCCAGAAGTCAGAGGCCGGGTAGGTGTGGGTTCTTGGTGGGAATTGGTGGGCTATGTGGGGTGGCATTCGAAGCAGTTTTAAAGGCTTTTCTTTTTGGTGTCTAAGCCTGCTGCCTTGGAAGAGCCATCCCTGCACCCCCAAGTCCAACTTCATCTGCTTCATATGAAGAGGTGACTACTCCTAAAATTAAATTATGAAGCTGGTGGAGGTGTCCACGTCTGTTCATTCAACCGTTATTTCCTGAGCATCTACCATGTTCCAGGCTCAATTCTGGGCAAGGGGATTGGGGTGAAGAAAGCAGCGAAGGTCCCTGTCCTCAGGATGCCTCCACTCCAATGGGGAAGCCAGGCAACAAACCTGTAAATGAACGAATGTCTCTCGTAAGTTGCACTGAGAGACATCAAATTGGGCAAGGCTGCCCCTGGAACGCCCGCTTGGAATGTGAACTGAGCATGAAATACACCTTCTGCGCATTCCATCAAGCCTGGAAGATTTAGGGGATGTTCTCTCCAGCTCCTTGCATGTCTCGACTGACTGAAGAACCTTGTGTCTCAGGCAGAGTCTGTTGACGTGGAAGGCAGTGGGGAGATCCCCTCAAAGGAGCAGCCTCCATTCTGGAAGCATCTTTGAGGTGTCGGCTGTGATGCTGATGGGGGATGGGCGGCCTCCACTCTGTACCCCACACTACTTCTAGGATTTCTCAAGGAGTCTTGGGAAACAAAAATAAACAAGAACTCTGCCACGGGCCTTTGGGATGTGCCCGTTCAGAGAACAGAGCCCCTGGGGGTGAGCAGCTGTGGTGGCCCCGATTTCCCCTCTTAATCAAGTGGTGATTTGGAATAGGGAAGAATCTGCAGTTTTCTTTTTCATCGGTCCTTACCCTGAGACAGATGGTTACGATGCCAAAGTCTTCCATTATTTATGAGGCTGTGCAATGTCGGAGAAAGGACTGGCCTGGCGGTTTGAAGCCCTGGATTCTAGTTCCAGGTCTGTGTCACGTGGGCAGGTCATGTTCCCTCTCAGCCTGTTCCTGGTTTGTAAAGAGAAGGGGTGTGTGTGTGGGGGTGTGAGTGTGTGGGACAGGCAATGTTTTAAGGTGCCTCCAGGGCCATTAGCCTGTAATTCAGTCTCCACATGCCTAACGGAAGGAAGGTAGATGCGTTTTGAAAGTGAAATGCAAACCGGGCGGTGAGCCCTGGTGATGTGGCCTGTGCTCCGTGACTGAAATCTCTGGTTGTCTTTCTCTCCCGCCCCCGCCCACAGAACTGGAAGCAGTCACCCAGACATGGCCATAAGCCGTCCATGAAGTCTGCTTTTCAGGCTTCTGGGGAAGCACGGCACATGGAAAGGGAAGGGTTGCCATAGGAGAAAGAAGAAGGCGCGAGCCAAACACTGAGCTGCCGTGTCTGTGACCTAGACTGACCATCGCTGCGGAAGGCCAAACCGGGGAGGCCTGGCGCAGGGCCAGAGCTGTCACCGTCTGGGCATCTGAGCCCAGGGAGCCCCCGAGGTCAGCTGTCTCCCCAGAGTGGAGAGCAGCCAATTCTCACTGTCTCAGCTGCCAGCTGCCGCCAAATCACAGCAAAGAATACAAGGTACCGAAGACCGCCCGTGTTGCCCACACCCGCTTCTCCCACTGAAGCCAAGGCCGGGAGGGGCCCTGGCACACCGCACTTGCTATCAGCAGACCTTGGCGGGGGGGGGGGGGGGTAACCATTTTAAGCCTGCATAAAATAGAATTATTGAAGAAACTAATTATATTGAGTTGCAGCTATGCAAATATTAAAAAACAACTTTGGGATGCGGTAATATATGTGTTTCTTTATTAATGCATTAAATAACGAGATTTAGTGGCAGATCTAATAACTACAATCGTTTCATACTGGTGAGGAGCGTAAGCGATCTTTAGAGATAACAGCAGCAAACTCTGATGTGCCATGAAGATAGCTGTGGTTTCTACTGGCGGCGGTCACAGGTGCTGCTGATGCCACCATTGTTTTTTTGCCTACATTCAACATGGGAAGAAGTGCTTGATTTCAGAGGTTAGTGAAACTGAAGACGTACGATTTTTTTTCCCATCCAAGTTCACAGGCCCTTGAATGTTGTGCACACCCCTTGGCCTGAATGGCTGCTGGGGACAGGAATGTGCCAGGGTGTGGCTAGGGACACGGAGCAGTTCTTTCTTCATCTGTCAGCAGGACAGGTTGGACTAGGTCGGGTTGCCTAATCAGAGTGAAGCCTCCTGCCTGCCACCCTCTGCCCACGGTAAACATCACTAATTGATCATGGCTGACTACTCAAGGAGCTGAGACCGGCAGGACACTCCCCAGACCAGCACTTCAGGCAGCCACCACTAAACGATCATAGCTGGCACCAGAAGGCAACCGATTTGCCATTCCAGGGCTGGGAGCTCTCTAAGGCCCATTTCAGCCCTGACATGATATGATTACCCTTGATTAAAATATGCTCCCTGCCCTCAAGGAACTTCTGAACTGGTGAGCATCTTAAAGGTCGGTGCAGAGCGAGAGGGGGGGCATCTCTACACAGCTCCTCACCAGGCGTTCAGTCATTTCACAGTCAGGGCATCGATTTTACTTTTCGACTTGTAATTTCCACCTCCTGGATTCCATTATCACTCGCTCAATATACGACGGTTCGCCATTTCTCTGACCACCGCTCTGAGACTCATGCATTGCTGAGCATAAGCAGAAGACATTGCCTAAAACGCATTCCTACCTGGAAGTAATGATTGGGTTTAGTACAGTCAAGACCTTGATGGTTCTGAATAGAAGCAATCATTCCACCTTCCTCCTTCCCAGTCACGTGGACTTCCCAGAAGGGATTCAGAATTAACCCCCTGTGCTCAAGCCAAAAACCTGAGTTACCTCAGCCTCCCTAACCTAAGCTCCTTCCCTTAAGCGTGAAATAGCAGCTGGAGGCTGCTGCTTCTGCCTTATGCTTCAGATATGTTGCCATTAACAGATTCTTTGGAAAAGACCCAAATCTGTCCATCCATAGCTGCTGGAGACATTCCTTTCTTTCTTTTTTTTTTTTTTTGAGTTTGGGTCTCACTCTGTTGCCCAGGCTGGAGTGCAGTGGTACGATCGCAGCTCACCGCAGTCTCAATCTCCTGGGCTCAGACAATCCTTCTGCCCCCAGCCTCCTGAGTAGCTGGGACCACAGGCACATGCCACCATACCCGGCTACTTTTTTGATTTTTTTGTAGAGACGAGGTCTCGCTATGTTGCCCAGGCTTGTCTCAAACTCCTGGGTTCAAAGGATCTTCCCGCCTCAGTCTTCCAAAGTGCTGGGATTACAGGTGTGAGCCACTGTATTCGGCCAAGACATTTCTTGATTAATGCGATGAAGAGGGACGATGTAGTGGCAAAAGTTTTAGGCCAGAGGTTCTGAAAGTGTGGATTCCTGCCCCACAGCAGCCTGGACACTTGTTAGAAAAGTGATTTCTTGGCTCCGATGAATCAAAGCCTCTGGGGAGCTGGCCCTGTGCTCCATTTTAACCAAGACCTCCGGATATTCTGATGTGCTAAAGGAAAGAGAACCCCTGCTTTAGGCTAAGCCTCAGACCCTTTGGCTTGAGGCCCAACTTGACCACATCTGTGCCCATATGTTCACCTTTTTGGGCCTCAGCATCTTCCTCTGTAAAATGGGAGCAATAACGCCTGCCTTCCTGGCCTCACAAGAGGATTGCCTGATTGAGTGGAACAGTGAATGTGGGAAAAGCCTGCAAAGCCCAATGCAAGGCCAGAGATTATTACGTGTTGCAGGACGTGTGTGGGTGGTGGGGGAGACTGAGGAATGAAGGGGAGGTTTGCTTTTGAGCTGAGGGACTTGAGCCACAGTCCGGTCCGAGGCATGTGGGGATCGTTGTTTTCTGGTTTCTGCAGCAGGAACACTCTGATCTCTGCCCTGACCCTCATCTCTCTCTAAGGCTTGCCTGGTGGAGGTGATGTCACCACTCCCCACCGACTGGCTTTCTGGGGACTTGACTGCCCCCACCTGAAAGTCACAGGCATTTGAATCCTCCTAAGGCCTTTCTCCAACTCGTGTTAACAAAGTTTCTAATTCCAGGTCAATTAAAATTCCTGGGTCTAAGCTGCCTGGGGGGAGGAGGATTACAGGGTGGCAGTCCTGGCGGTGGAGACTGAGTGACTAAACAAGCAGGACTGTTTCCAGCCCCAGCTGCCCCCTGCGCTGTATAAAAACAAAGACCACAATGATGGGCTCTTGGCAGGTGAGCGGGCAGATGGGATGAGCTTACCTTCCCAGTTTAGCAGGCCAGGTGGTCTGTCAACCAGGGATCAAAGCAAACAGAAGGTAGAAGCAGGGGAAAGCTGGTAGGGAAACCCAGCGAGCCCAGCGGGCCAGTCCTCAGAGCAAAACCAGGCAGCAACCCACCTGTAGCCTGCTTTGGGCGAGACCAGAAAGATACCCATCTATCTCATCATCCTCCTACTTCTCACCAAGATCTTAGATACACTTAGATACACTCAGGGCACCATTTAATCTCCTCAACAGCCCCACCAAGAGGGGGCTATTATTATCCCCGTTTTACAGATGAGGAAGTTGAGGAGCAGAGAATTAAGTGACTTGCCATGTAACACCTGGGATTCAAACTCTGCAGTTTGGCTTCAAGAGCCCATGTTCTTAACAGTGACACTAAATGACCTCCCCCCAGCCCATCAGAGGGATTTTGTGATTTCTTTTTTTTGAGTTGGAGTCTCACTCTGTCACCCAGACTGGAGTGCAGCGGCCGCTTCTGGCCACCGCAGCCTTGACCTGCTGGGCTCTAGCAATCCTTCCGCCTCAGCCTTCCAAGTAGCTGGAACTACAGGCGCGCACTACCACGCCCGGCTAATTTTTTTTTTTATTTATTGTAGAGATG
>NW_007114064.1:344467-353859 GCF_000164805.1 Carlito syrichta
GCAGGTCTCGAACCCGCGGGCTCAGGCAATCCACTCACCTCAGCCTCCCAAAGCGCGGGATTACAGGCTGAGCCACCGAGCCTGGTGATTTTGTGATTTCTTTGGAGCTGGACTATTTTCCCCTGAAGAATTGCATCTTAAATCTATGTTTTGGCCCTGGGGAAGGACTTTTAAAATTTGAACAGCCAGGCACGGTGGCTCATACCTGTAATCCCAGCACTTTGGGAGGCAGAGGTGAGAGGGCTGCCTGAGTCCAGGGGTTCGTGACCAGCCTGGACAACTTGGCGAGACTTCGTCTCTACAATGAGTCAAAAAATTAGCTGGGTGTGGTGTCTTGTGCCTATAGTTCCAGCTGCTTGGAAGGCTGAGGCAGGAGGGTCGCCTGAGCCCAGCAAGTCGAGGCTGTGGTAGCCATGAGTGTGTTACTGTACTCCAGCCTGGGTGACAGAGTGAGACTCCAACTAAAAAAAATTGAACATGATGGAAGGAATCAGAAAATAGAAAATAAAGTCAACTGTACAGATAATAAAAAATGTCTAACACAAAAGAAAAGAAAAGAAAAAAAACCCAAACCGCATTGCAACTAAATTAAAGAGAAACCAGACTGAGGAAAAAATATGGTTGATATAGTTTTTTTTCTGAAGGAGCTTATCTGAACTGATAAGAAAATACTAATAAATGAACAAAGTACAAAGATAACTCACAAAAGAGAAGACATCAGATCTAAATACAAGTTATATCTTTATATTATGCAGACATAATATAAAAATATAAGACAATCTTAAGTGTAGTTACTGAAAAATTTTACAATACTATAATGATATTCAGTGCTTGAGAGCTCACAGAAAAACCGCAAGCTGGTTGTGGTTTAAAAGGTGCAGCAACAATGTTTTTCTTCTTTGTCTTGGCGACCTTCATCCAGGGAATTTATCCCAAAGAAGAATAAAAGTAGAGAGATCAGCTGATATGACATGCTCCCCTCTTCTGTCTGTTGGCTGCTCCTAGCCACCGTGCTGATGTCTGGACCAAAGGGGCAGAGGCCCAGGGCTTTCTAGAATCTCCTCTCCTATTGACCTCAGTCTACTCTTGTGTATTGGTTTAATCCCAGGGTAATTATTGCTGGAATGATGACATCTTAAAAAATATATGGGCCAATAAACACATGAAAAGATGCTCAACATAATTAGTCATTAGGGAAATGCAAATGGCAAGCACAACAATGAGATATCACTTCACATACATAGCGTGGCTAAAAAACAAAAAAAGGAAAGGAAAATAACAAGTGTTGGTGAGGATGTGGAGAAATTGGAATCCTCTCGCGTTGCTGTTGGGAATGGAAAATGGTGCGGCACAGTGGAACACGGTTGGGCGTGTACTCAAAACGTCAGACATAGAATCCCACGTGACTCATAATTCCACGCCTACATATATACCCTAGGGAATTGAAAACATACATCCGTGCAAAAATGTTACACAACTGCACATAGCAGCACTCTTCATAATAGCCCAAATGTGGAAACAACCTAAATGTCCATCAGTGAATAAACAAATGTGGTATATCCACAGGATGAAATATTCTTCAGCTATAAGATGGAATGAGGTCCTGACACGTGCTACAACACGGATGAACTTGGAAATGTTATGCTGAGTGAAAGAAGCCAGACACAAAGGCCACATGTTGCATGATTCCATTCCTATGAAATGTCCAGAGTAGGCAAATCCGTCGAGATAGACTGGTGGTTTCGAGGGGCTTGAGGGGGTGGGGAGAGGATAGGGAGCGGCCGTTTAATGGGTACAGGATTTTTGTTTGGGTGATAAAATGTTCTGGAATTAGATAGTGGTGATGATTGCACAATGTTATGAATGCCACTGAGTCGTACACTTTAAAATGCTTACAACGGTGAATTTTATGTTGTGTGAATTTGACTTCAACAACAACAACAAAATCACAGCCACCTACCCCTGCTCTGGACCAGACACTGTGGTTGGAAGGCCACTTGATTACTCCTAATGCTTCCAGCGAGCCTTAGAGGACGGAGGTAGGTGCTAATCACCTCCTTTTACAGACAAATTTGGGAACTGAATCCAGGTCTTCACTCCCAAGGTGTGAGTGGGTCCTACTACTCTTTTTTTTTTTTTTTTTTTGAGTTGGAGTCACTCTGTCACCCAGGCTGGAATGCAGTGGCAAACTCAGCCACCCCAACTTTGACCTGCTGGGCTCTGGGGATCCTTCCACCTCAGCTTTCCAAGTAGCTGGAACTACAGGTGTGCGCTACCACGCCCGACTAATTTTTTTTTGATTTATTGTAGAGATGAAGTCTTGCCAAGTTGCCCAGGCGGGTCTCGAACCCGCGGGCTCAGGCAATTCACTCACCTCAGCCTCCCAAAGCGCGGGATTACAGGCTGAGCCACCGAGCCCAGCGGGTCCTACTACTTACACAGCGCACCTTGCAGGCCTCATTCGGAGGCCAACACAAAAGCCCAACCTCACTGAAGCGGTACATGTGGGGGGAGACTGTACCTCACCTCCCCAACCTCTACCACCACTACTGACGGGCTGACCCTGTCACAGACTGGCTGGAGGGTCTTGAAGATTCCCGTCTCAGGTGCCCCTGCCCACCAGGCGAGGGGCAACCTGGTGCAGGGAACCCAGTAAACTCTGGATTCACCTAGAACTGTGGTCAACTTCTGCAGCAGGTGTTCTTAGTGCCCTACCCTGATTTCTTTGATACTCACCAGTCCAGAACATTCTGTGAGAGCACGAGAACTCCACCTGAGGGCTTGGCAGCAATGCTCCTGGGAGCATCTCCCAGGCATTGGTGGATGGAAACTAGAGGCTAAAACGCCCCAGCATCTCCGCTCCCCAAGTGGGGTAACACAGAAGTGTTTTTTATGGGGTCTGTCCGAGAAGCCCAATGGGGTTGACCCTCAGTGGCTCACTCTGGTGTCTTGCTCAATAACACCTCCCTTACTGGTTGCTTCCCTTCCCTGCCTCACTTCCCCACCCCCAAATAAATCACTTGGCCCCAAACCCTTGTTTCAGGGGCTGCTTCTGGGAGAGCGCGGCCAAAGACATCTTCTCTTAGTTAGTTTTGTTGTATGACCTTGGGCAAGTCCTTTAACCTCCTTGAGTCTTTCAGGGGTGTTGCATGTGAAGAGGCTGACCCAGGGGAGGTGCGCAATGGCACCTAAATTATTAATCTGACTAGGAAAGATTTAGGGGAGGATTAGTTATTATATATTTTACTCCCATACTCCTAAGGGGTTCAACACAAGCCAGGTTGCAATAGTAGTGAGGAATTTTCCAAATCAAATCTGACCACTTAATGGTGGAAGCCTAATGTAATCTAGAAAATGTCACCGGAATCTATGTCTTTCTTCCACCCCTGTCCCAGCCCACAGGGCAACTTCTTGGTGGGTCCAGGGGAGTTGGTGAGGGAGTATGGATGGAAATAGTTTCAAGGGTGCCAGGAGAGACATAGCCCTCCTTTTCGGTTCCCAGGTGTCCCCATGGCCAAAACCACTCAAATGAAGGAGACCTTTGGACTGGTTCTGCCTGGGCTCCAGCTGGGCTTCCCAGAATGTTCCAGAACAAAGATGACAGGCTTGGGGGCTGTGGCTGGACCTCTGGTTTGGCAGATGGCCTTCACCCTACCTGGGCTCAGCTCTGCCTCCTTTGATGCTAGACTGGCCTTGGGGCCGGGGTGAGGGAGCAGGACTGTGGAGTGTCTCTCATGGAGAGGCAGAAAGCCTCTCTGCTTTCTTCATCTCCAGGCTGATGGCAGGCCTGGCTGCAGACTTGTTTGCTTTCAGTCCTGTGTGCTTTTTCCTCATACACACAGCTGACTGATTTTCTTCTCAGAGTGAGTGCGTGTGTGGTGGGGGTGGTGGTGGTGGGGGGTTGTCTATAAATGAGAAAGAAGTAAATAAAATACCTCAGATGGGTGGGCCTCTGTCCTATGTGCCCAGGCTGCCAGCCTGTCACCTGCCTGAGGACTCCGGGCAAAGCCCCTGGCCCTCAGAGAAGCAGAGCCGTCTGGAGAGTGTTGGTGTCTCGGAGTCCGTGACCTTGGCATCCAGGCCCTTGGGTGACTCCCAGGAGTGGCTGGCTGGTTTTGGTGAGCGCTGTAGCTGCTGAGGCTGCCTGGGCTGCCTGGGGCCGCCTCCTGCCTCTCTGCCACATTCTTTTTCTCAGACAAACAGATTCCTTTGCTCCCTGGAATAGCCGAGCTGGAGGAACAGCTGTGAAAACAAACACGCGGCAGCTGACTGGAGGGCTGCGGGCTGTTTTCTGGGGTCTGCCTCAGCCCACAACTCCCTCCCAGCCACAGTGGGTACCCTGGCTCAAACCCAGGAAGGGGAGGATGGGCCTCGTCCCTTTGCTGCCTGGGAGTGGGCCAGCCCTGCTCCCTGGATTTTCCTCACAAACACTGTCCTCAGGTGGTTCTTGGCAGGCCTGGCTCCTCTTTGAGCCCCCTGACTGGTTGTGACTGTCTCCCGCCAAACCTGGAGAGAAAATATTTAGAGAAGGGGCCCCTCTTCCATTTTGAGCAGAGTCAGCTCTCAGGGAACTGGGAGTGGTCCTGGGCCTCCCTCCTGAGACACCCTGGGGTGCCTTGGGAGGGAGGGGGGAGGGCTCCTTTTCAAGAGTCACAGCAAGCCATGGTAGGACTGGGGACACTCCCTTAGTCTGTGGGCCACGTGGACAGCTTATTATATTTCTGATCATATTCCACAGTGGGCGACGAATCATTTGCACATTAGAACCGGGAAAGACCTCGCAAAGATGAGGAAACTGAGACCCAGACAGCAATGATGGCCGACAGTCCAGCAGAATATTTTCACTTCTCCCCTTGGGGTAGCACGCCCGGGCCCAGGTTTACACAGCATGAGGCTGACAGCCACGCTGTCAAGGCCCCAGCCAACAGCTCTCGGCTCTGCAACCAGCACGCGTCTTCCCTCTGGGCACAGCTTTTTCGGCACCCGGCCATATGGTAGACAGAAGCGCAGGCCTTCCCCAGCCCCACATCTGAGCACTCCCAGCCGTGGATGCTGAGTCGTCTCCAGGGGATCGCCCTTCGCTTGTCAGTCCTTGGGGTTTCACTGCTCCCGGAGGGCGTGGTCTGGACCAGGCAGACCCTGAAGGGGTTGAGAGCTGGGGACCGGGCAGCAAGTTCTTCCTTGAAGGGGAACCTGGGAGACACACCACACAGCTACCACCAAAACGGATGGTGGTGATGCCATTACCTAAGCTTGTGAGCGCTTTGAAAGCAGGACCTTGACTGCCTGGCTCACCTGTCTCCCTGGTCCCCCACTGTGCCTGACATCCAGTAGCCCCAGTCGCAGGCCGCCCTGGGAGATGTGCTCTGTTTCCAAGCTGGCTAGAGGGTGGTCCTTTCATGGATTCTTGGTGTTAGAGAGAGACACTTCCATTCCACACGGAGCAGGAATCACGTATTTTTAAGTGATTTCCAATGAATCTCAGAGCATCAGGGAAGGCAGCTGGTGCTCACCAAGGAACTCACTGCCCAGTTTGGTCAAATTAGATTGTGTGTGAATCCACAGGGAGGAAATAGGGCTGCAAGCCAGGCATTGTCCAGAGAGAAATGGATTTCCCACATCCCCTAATTCCTACTCAGGGTACCAAGAGGGATGGGAAGAGGAATGGGGAAGGGCTATTCCCTCAGGCTTGGGAGGACTGTGGGAAGGCAGAGCTGGAGCTGGGGGAAGCGATCCCAAGGAGTTCTGATCTCCCACTCTGGGATCTGGGCAGAGGTACGTGTTCGAGAAGTAAGGGGAACGTGGCTTGGGCGGTAGTGTGTTTGCCCCTGGCTGTATTGTGGGCTCTGGGAGGACACAGTTTGGAGGTGGCACCCCACATTCCTCTGGTAGGCTCTGCTTTGAAAAAGTTCAGTGGCTGACATGGTGTGGTGAGCAGAGTTGCCCTTGGCTCCTTCGGACCGGTTTGATGATGCTCCTGCGTGGGGATGGTGGAAGGTAGCCGTGGGGATGGCCAGTGGGCCTGGGCCAGGGTCCAGATGGGGGACATCACAGAGTCTTCAAGGAGTCCAAGACACCAGTGAGAGCTGAGGGGAGGCAGAACTGGCTGGGTGGATGGGGCTCAGACTGCATGCACCCAGAGAGTTGGACCAGGAATTCTCCAGCCTCAGACTTCAGTTAGGGTGGGCCATTTGCACCTCAGCAACTACTATTCAGGGGCAGCCAGGACCAGTCACTCCACTGAAGAGAGAAGCTTCCAAGGGGTTGCTTGTGGTGGGGAGGAGGAATGTCCAGGGTGTCCAAGGAACTGAGCCCTCTTTCTGTAGAAGGCCACATAAGCCCTTGTTCAAAGTGTGGTCTGAGGACCAGTAGCCTCAGTATCACCTGGGAGCTCGGTAGGAATGCCGAGTCTCGGGCCCAATCCCAGGCCCTTGAAATCAGCATCTTCACTTTTACAAGCTCGCTGGAGGCTTGTGTGTGCATTAAAGTTTTAGCAGCATTGGCGTAAATTCTGTTTCTCTTGTCCATGCCCACAAACACTGTCTTGTAGAAGAGCCGGCAGTGGGCTGGGAACCTGGGAGAGCCTGGGCATTTGCCTAACGGGACCATTTAAATAATGACACTGCACTTAGCCAACTCTGTACAACTCAAGTCTCATCACTCTACCCCGTCCTGCTATGCTCGAGAAAGAAACATATCAGTTTTAGACTAAGTAAAGGACTGGAATCCTCTTTTGCACACGACTGTAGTGTGAGTAGATTTGTGAGTCTGCTTTGTGCAAATGTAGGGAGTGTGGCCACATGCTTTGACCTTGACTTTTTGCCACCACTACTTCAAGTGTGCTCTGAGGGCTAGTGCCAGTCCACAGCTGTCTGGCACCTGTCCTCAGTGAGCTAAGTACAGAAATTGGGAGCGAGTGTTTCAAAACTTTTATAGCAAGTTGACAGTGTATGTGTATGTCTGTTAAATCTAACCCTAGAGCTTTGGGCTTGTATTTTATGTTGGGTTTCTTTTCCATTTCATTTTCCAGCAAATCATTTTTATGGTCCTTTACAAAAATATCTGGCCATGATGAATTGAAATTAATTAACAAACAAACAAGCACAAACAAGACTGGTCTTACATTCATAACTACTTTGAGAAATGACATCCTACGCTGTGTCATTTCAAGTTAAGAGGAGAAATTCCGAAAAATATGGAAACATGGAAGGCTTGCTCCAGCCTGTGTAAAACATGAGAGCCTCTTCAAACCTGAGGGGCCGGGTTTGTGACCCCAAGTTTCCCAGCACCCACTCTGCCACAGGGAAGTAGGGGGCAGGTATTAGTGGGGGTCCTGGGCTAAGATAGCCCATCTCCCCATGCCCCAGTTTCCTCATCTGCAACTGGGTCACTTGCAAGTGGGCCAGAGGCACAGTCTTTCCCTGATGTGGCCACCTGCCCTGAAGAAGCGGCAGTTCTCCGCCAGCCTCTGACCTGCAGGAGGACACTATCTTGGGTGTGAATATCCCAGCACCAGCAGAGCTTTTCTTCTCTCCCCGCCGGACCTGGCACATTCTTGTCTGGCAGAGGAACAAGCGATTTCTTTTTATGAGCCTGCAAACCTCCAGCCTCCCAGCCTCCCAGCTGGCCAGGCGCCAGGGCCCGGCCTGACACACAGGCCGACATCCCCACCCAGATCCATGGCTCTGGCTGCTCCGAATTCTGGAGCGTCTGAGTCACCACGCCTGGGCCAGCCTGCGTCTTCATGAAAGGGCTCGAAAGAATAAAGGAACAGGCGCTCCTAGGGGCCTGCTGATAGCAATCTATCAGCACGACTACATTTTGGCCTCCTTTTCCTGCTGCCTCTAATCCAGCAAAGCAGGCTGTGGGTGTCTGATGGTGAACTGCCGAGAGGGGAAGGACTTCCACCAGAGTTCCCTTTCCAAAGGCATTCACGCGGCTGTGTAAACCTCCCTCTGTCCTTCCCCACAGCGCTGTTTGTTTCTACGCGTGATAGAGAAGGGCGGGAGACGGAGGCTTTTCTGGCACGTTTGTCCCGGATCCAGGGACCACCCGGCCACCGGCCACCACCCAGACGTGCGCAGGCCTGAGGCACACCGTCCACCTGCAGGACTAGGGCGTCTGGAGGCGCCCAGCAGATTAGCCCTGCGGCTGGCCCCCTGTTTAATGAGTGTGGCGCCTGGTGTGCAGTTCAACCCCTGCTTGTTTAGACAGCCTTGCTGGCTGTGCCACGTGTCCCCCCACCAGGCTGAGGAGGGGCAGCCCCTTGAGGAGGTCTGTTCCTTTTTTCTTTCAGAACTGAGATCTGGCTGCCCCTTCTCAGGTCAAAAGGGTCTTGGCAAAGGTCTGCTGGGACCCAAAGAGCCTTATTTCCTGAGGGGCTGAGGCCAAAGGAGTGATGGGCAGATGTGGACACTTGGGGATGCAGGTGACAGGGCAGTAGGGGCTGCAGCCAATCCCTCCCTTTCTCAATCAGCCTCCTGGAGTGGAGTGCTGGCCACATTGCTCTGACATCCCTGGGATTTCATGCGTGATGGCTTTCAGCGTGGCTGCCAAGGAAGGTTGCAGGAGCCATTTGGTGGGCCCTGGCTGGGCCCCTTCTTATCAGAACAGTTGGGACAGACTGGTTTTCCTAAGCTGGGAAGCCTGTTGGGTCCTGATTTTTCTGCCATCAAAAGCCTTGGCCCTGTATCCTTCCAGTAGGCCATCCTGGCCCTACTTCTCGCTGTGCTGCCCTTTCCCCCAATATTTATACTCCACCCAGCGGCCAGAGTAATTTTTTTTTAGTTGGGGTCTCACTCCATTGCCCAGACTGGAGTGCAGTGGCACCATCACAGCTCACTACAGCTTTGACCTCCTGGACTCAGGTGATCCTTCTGCCTCAGGCTCTTGAGTAGCTGAGTCTATGGCACAGGCCACCAAGCCTGGCTAATTTTTTTATTTTTTTGTAGAGACAAGGTCTTGCTATGCTACCTAGGCTGATCTCAAACTCCTGGGCTCAAGCAATCTTCCTGCCTCAGCCTCCCAAAGTGCTAGAATTCCAGGCATGAGCCACTGTGCCTGGGTTAATTTTTATTTTATAAACTTTTGATTTTGAAATAATTTCAAAATTTGCGGCCAGGCTCGGTGGCTCAGCCTGTAATCCTGCACTGCGGGAGGCTGAAGTGAGTGGATTGCCTGAGCCCGTGGGTTCGAGACCCTCCTTGGCAACTTGGCGAGCCCTCATCTCTACAATAAATCAAAAAAATTAGCCAGGCATGGTAGCGCGTGCCTGTAATTCCAGCTACTTGGAAGGCTGAGGCGGAAGGATCGCCAGAGCCTGGTGGGTCGAGGCTGCAGTGGCCAGGAGTGGCCACTGCACTCCAGTCTGGGCGACGGAGTGAAACTCCAAC
>NW_007114064.1:354155-361898 GCF_000164805.1 Carlito syrichta
ACACACACACACACACACACACACTCTCTCTCTCTCTCTCTCTCTCTCTCTCTCTCTTATGTTTTTCCTGAACTTTTGAGATTAAGTTGCAGACATGATGTTCCTTTACCCTAAGTATTTTAGGGTGTATTTCCTAAAAACAACAACAAGGACATTCTCTTAAATGTCCTTGTACAAACTCACAATACATTTTCTCAAAATTGGGAAATTTACACTGATACTACCTGATGTATAGGTCTTATTTTAATCTCAGTTATCCCACTAAGGTTCTTTAAAACAAAAGAAAAAACATTTTGCAGTCCAGGATTCAATCCGGAATTGCACATTCTATTCCATAGTCTTGTCCCTTAATCTCCTTTAATCTGGCATAGTTCCTTAGTCAGCCCTCGTCTTTCATGAAGTGAACACTTCTGAAGAGGCTGGCGACTTCGTAGACTGCCCCTTAGTTTGACTTTGTCTGATGTTGCTCATCACGAGGTTCAGGTGCTGCCCGTTTGGCATGAACGCCATTCAAGCCACATGAGTCCCCCGTGCGTTGTCTCAGGAGGCACGAGCTGCCCATCCGTCTCATCACTGGTGATGTTCACTGATTGCTTGGTTGAGGTTGCGTGTTCCAGCTCTCTTCACTATGCTGTGAGTTTTCATTTTGTAATTAATAGTATCCTATGGGCAAAGCGATCTTTTCAATAAACAGCCATCTGATTAGGTCACCTCCCCTTCCTAACCCCAGTTGAAATCCTGACTCCTTCTCTTGGTGAGCCCAGACCCAGTGGCCCTCCTGCTCTTTCTAGAAAACACCTGAAGCTCGTTCCAGCCTCAGGGTCTTGGTACTAGCTCTTCCCTCTGCCCAGAATGCTCTTCCTCCAATAAGAACATGCCTGGCTTCTCTGTGTCCTCCAGATCTCAACTTGCAGCTCACCCGAGGGAGCTCCCCAGGGGTTCCACCACAGCTCCCCGTTTTGGGTCTAGCACAGGACTTACTACCAATTGCCATTTGCTCATTTGTTTGCTTTTTGGTCATCTCCTCTAGAAGAAGGAAGTACGGATCCTGTGTATCTTGCTCAATGCTGTGCCTGTGCACAGAACCTGGCCCGCTGTTGTGGAATGAATATTGATCGAAAATTTGCTGAATGGATGCAAGATGAAGGATTGCTCAGAAACGTGTTGCAAGCTGGGGTCCTAACCCGGAAGTCTTGGAGTCCTGCCAGATTGTCTATGTTGGCTGCAGTGCAGCTCTGCTGGGCTTGTGCTCAAATAGGGCAGATGGCAGGAGGGTAGCTAAGGGCTTCCTGCATGGTGTCCTTAGAGGGACATGGAGGAAACAAGAGGGAGGCATGATGAGAAGGGTAGGGAGGTGGAGGCATCTTTGAACCCTGAAATGCAGATCCTTCCTCCTATCTTACTATCTTCTTTCCTCCTTCCCTCCCTCCCTCCCTTTTCCATTCCCCCTCCATCTTTCTCCCATTCCCCCTTCTTTCTCTTCTCTTCTTCTCCTTCTTCTTCCTTCTTTTTTTAGAGATAGGGTCTTGCTATGTTGCCCAGGCTGAATTCAAACTCCCAGACTCATGCGATCCTCCTGCCTTAGCCTCCCGAGTAGCTGAGACTACAGGTGTGCACCACTACGCCTGGCTTCCTCCTTCCTTCCTCCTTCCCACCCCTTCCCTTCTCCCTCCATTCCTCCCTTGTTTCCTTCCTTTTTTCCTTATTTTCCCTTATAGATTTGGAGATGGGGGTGGAGATGGGCTGTCAAAAGTAAATATACTTAAGTGTAATGCACAAAGGTAGCCCAGAGAGAAGGCCTACAGATGTTGGCAGCTGCAGAGTACAGGAGCTACCAGGACAGTCTGGTAGAACACAGGTGGGGGAGAGCTCTCTGAGCTGAGGAGAGGCTGCCAGGTCAGGGAAGCAGGTCAGAGGAAGTCAGGCTGTTGGCTTCAGACATCATACTCCCTGTGCTCTGGCCGGAGGGTTCTCCCAGGCACCCCAGCTCCTGCTGCCTAGTAAGTAATTATGTACACACAGAGAGAGAGAGAGTGGCAACCCTTTGAGAGAGCTTGTGTCTGACCACAGGGTTGCAAGGAGAGGATATGCTTAATACTGGGAGGACTTCAGGGGAGAAATACAAGATGGGACTTGCCCAGCAAATGTCCCCCTGGTCATGCTGCCTGCAGGGGAGCCCTGCATGAGGCTGTGCTGCCGAGGATGCACCAGGATAAAGCTCTCCCCTGTGTTACTCCCCTGTGAAGCCGATGATGGCCTGCAGTCTGCTCTCTCTCCCACTCCCTCCCTCTTTGCTTTTTTTTCAGGGAATGTGTTAGTCAGCTGTGGCTGCTATAACAAAAAAATCACAGCTGGGTGGCTTAAACAACAGAAATGTACTGTCTCACCGTTCTGGAGGCTGGAAGTCCAAGATCAAGGTGCCAGCAGGGTTGGTTTCTGGTAAGGCCTCTCTCCTTGGTTTGTAGATGGCTGTCCTCTCTCTGTAGTCTCACATGGCCTTTTCTCTGTGCAGGTACAGAGAGAAGGACGGCTCTCTGGTATCTCTTTTTATAAAAACACTGGCTCTGGCTGGGCGTGATGGCTTATGCCTGTAATCCCAGCACTTTGGGAGGCTGAGACAGGAGTTTGAGACCAGCCTAGGGAGCATAGCAAGATGTCGTCTCTACAAAAAAATTAAAAAATAAAATAGCTGGGTGTGGTGGCATGTGCCTGTAGTCCCAGTTATTCAGGAGGCTGAGGTGGAAGGATCACCTGAACCCAGGAAGCGGAGGCTTCCAGTGAGCCATGATTGTGCCACTGTACTCCAGCCTGGGTGACAGAGTTAGACCCTGACTCAACAATCACCCCAAAAAATCCCCACTAGTTATATCTGATTATGGCCCCACCCTCATTATCTCATTTAACCTTAATTACCTCCTTAAAAACCCTGTCTCCAAATACAGTCACATTGACGGTTCAGGCTTCAACATATGAATTTCAGGAGGGTACAATTCAGTCAACAGCTGGGAGGGCCCTTTGATTCCTAGCAGAAAATCACAGAGATTCTCCCACCAATTAGGTCTCTTAGGAGGTGTTTTCTCTCTCTCTCTCGCTAGAGTCTTACTCTGTCACCCAGGCTGGAGTGCAGTGGCACGCTCCCGGCCACCCCAGCGTCCACCTGCTGGGCTCTGGCAATCCTTCTGCCTCAGCCTTCCAAGTAGCCGGAAGTACAGGCGTGAGTTACCATGCCCAGCTAATTTTTTATTTATTGTAGAGATGAGGTCTCACCAAGTTGCCTGGGCTGGTCTCGAACCCACAGGCTCAGGCAATCCACTCACCTCAGCCTCCCAAAGTGCTGGGATTACAGGCTGAGCCACCCAGCCCAGCTTCCTCCTTCTCTTTTTTTTGTTTTTTGGGTTTTTTGAGTTGGAGTCTCACTCTGTGGCCCAGACTGGAGTGCAGTGGCCGCTCCCGGCCACCGCAGCCTCGACCTGCTGGGCTGCGGCGATCCTTCCGCCTCAGCCTTCCGAGTCGCCGGAACTACAGGCGTGCGCTACCACGCCCGGCTAGTTTTTGATTTCTTGTAGAGATGAGGTCTCACTGCCCAGGCGGGTCTCGAACCCGCGGGCTCAGGCAATCCACTCACCTCAGCCTCCCAAAGACGCGGGATTACAGGCTGAGCCACTGAGCCCGGCTCCTCCTTCTCTTAATGTTGCTGGATCTTAGGCTTTATTTGGATAAATTTTTCTGGAAATGTCAAGGTCTGCCTAGGTAAGGTCACCAACCTCCATGGAATGAAATCAGTCTCTCTGAGGAGGGCTCTACCAGGAGAATCTTGAGGTGGCTCGATGGTGAGTGAGTAGGGTTGCATGTGGACACTGGGGTGTTGGGACTCTGGCCTGAGGTTTATTATGTGTGTGTGTGAGTGTGTGTGTGGGTGTGCGTGTGTGTGCACACACATACATGCACATACTCTATACTGGGACTGCCAGGCAGGGAGCAGCAGCTGGCACCCTCTGTTCTGGTCTTTCCCGCTTCGGACACTTGTTACCAACCAGCCTATGTCTCCTTTAGCCTTCCAGCCCAGGCATGGTCCAGGATCCTTGCCTTCTTCTCAGGCACGCACTGACATGAGGTTTGAACTTCCCAAAGGCCTCTCCGGTAGATAGGGACTTACATGTGCTGACACGCAGGTGACTGTTGCAATGCTCTCACTATATAATAAATCATTTCAAAACTTAATGACTTAAAATAATGACAACATTAATTTTGCCCACAAGTACACAATTTGGGCGGGCTCAGCAGGGATGGCTCTTCTCTGTTGCACTCAGCGTCAGCTGGCTTGGCTCAGAGGTTGGGGGCTAGATTATCTGAAGGTCTGCTCACTACGCTGTTCACTGGGTGATGCTGGCTGTTGGCTGAGACATTAGCTGGACTTATTGATCAGAACACCTTTATGCGGGCTCTCCAAGTGGCTGCTTGGCTTCGTTACAACATGGCAGCTGGATTCTAAGAGTGAGCATCTCTTAAGAGAGCCAGATGGAAGCCATTATACCTTTTCTGTCCCAGTCTTGGAAATCACTCAGGATCACTTCCACCATATTCTATCTGTTATGAGCCATCACTAAGGCCAGCTTACATTCAAAGGGAAGGGAATTAGATGCCACTTCTTGATGAGACATGTCAAAGAATTTGCAGCCATGTTTCAAAGTCACCACAGTGGCTCACCCCTTCCTTCCCATTCTTTCAGGACTTGGAGTCCTTCCATTCCCAATGCCTGATCTCTCTCTTTACAGGGCCACACCATCATACCACCTCCCATCCAGCAATGCCTTTGTGGAAGCCAGAGCAGGAGAGAGAGCCATGCTTTCTTGGATTAAAGTCAGACCAAGACCAACAGTACTCTGTGCAGGGAATAATCTGGTGCCTCTTCACCCAGGGAGAAACGTATTTTCTATCAGAACAGTATTGGCTGTAAGTGACAAAAAGATCTTAAACAAGACAGTTGGTGTATTCCTCTCTTGCATAGCAATCTGGAGGTTGTCTGCCTATGGTTGATGTGGAAGTTCTGCTCTATGAAGCCCACAGGGACACAGGCTCCTCCTAGCCTGCTGCTCTGCCATACATAGCCTCCTGTCCCCAGACCACCTCACAGCCGAAGATGACTGCTGGAGCTGCAGTCAGTATGTCCATGTTGCAACCAGCAGAAAGGAAGAAAGGATCAAGAAGAAGCAGCAGAGGGTGGCCACAGCTATTTTATAAGGAAGGTTCCCAGAACCATCACATGATACGACTGATTGTATCTCATTGGCCAGAACCTCCTCATAAGATCACTCATAGCTGTAGGAGGCTGGGAAATGTAGTCCTATTCTGGGTGGCCATGTGCTCAACTAAAACCACTGATTCTCAGCATGGAAAGAGGAGAGAAAAAAGATATTGAGGATTAAGAAGCAGACTCTAGGCTGGGCACAGTAGCTCATGCCTATAATCTCAGCACTTAGGGAGGCCGAGGTAGGAGGAGTTTGAGACCAGCCTGGACAACATAGTGAGACTTCATCTCTACAGAGAAAACAAATTAGCTTGGTGTGGTGGCATGCACCTGTAGACCCAGCTACTTGGAAGGTTGAAGCAGGAGAATCGCCTGAGCCCAGGAGATTGAGGCTGCAGTGAGCCGTGATCTTTTTTTTTTGAGTTGGAGTCTCACTCTGTTGCCCAGACTGGAGTGCAGTGGCCGCTTCCGGTCACTGCAGCCTCGACCTGCTGGGCTCAGGCGATCCTTCCACCTCAGCCAAGGAGCTGGAACTACAGGTACACGCCACCATGCCCGGCTAATTTGTTTTTTCATTTACTGTAGAGATGAGGTCTCACCAAGTTACCCAGGCTAGTTTCGAACCCTGGGACTCAGGCAATCCTCTCGCTTTGGCCCCCAAAAGTGCTAGGATTATAGGCTTGAGCCACCGTGCCAGGCCTGTCAAACTTTTTTTTTTTTTTTTTTTGAGTTGGAGTCTCACTCTGTCGCCCAGACTGGAGTGCAGTGGCCGCTCCTGGCCACCGCAGCCTCGACCTGCTGGGCTCTGGCGATCCTTCCGCCTCGGCCTTCCGAGCAGCCGGAATTTTAGGCGTGCACTACCACGCCTGGCTAATTTTTTGATTTTATTGTAGAGATGAGGTCCAAACTTATTAATTAACAAATTCTACGTGCAGACAGATTTGCTCACGAATTTACTTCCCCCAGCTAGAGACAAATTAATAGTCTAAAACAATGGCAAGATGTCTTACCCTTTCTGTAGTTCTTTTCCTCGTATAGGTTTTCTTTGGCAACTTCCTCAAGTCAGACAATGGGGGGGCATATTGAAAAGTTTACAAATTATATAATAAAATGAATCCTTATTTGTGGTAAATAGGAAAGCTACACCATGCTTTGCTTCAGAATTTGAGCTGATGGCAGCTATATATATGTATTACAAAAAAACTGAAAGAGAGGAGTCAGTGCCAGCCAGGGGTGTTTTTTAAATTTCCATATAAGGCTGCTGTTTACTTTGGTAGGAACTGTGGAAACTTGCGTCAACTGACATGGGCATTTCTATTTATTCCAGTGGTATTTTGGACCCTCTAACAATTGGTGCCCTGAGCAGTTTCTCAGCTGGCCTGCCCAGCCAGCTCTGTGTCTGAGGATACTCAGAAGAACTTTACAATTTAGAACATACCTAATCTCTACCCAAAAGACATGACCTTGGCCTTACAGTCCTCAGTGGGTCAACTGTGCCTTCGTATACTACAGAGACTGAAATCGTTTGCTATGGTTGCTGGTGCCACAGACTGGGTGGCTTAAACAGCAGAAATGTGACCAGGTTTGGTGGCTCAGCCTGTAATCCCAGCAATTTGGAAGGCCGAGGTGAGTGGATTGCCTAAGCCCGCAGGTTCGAGACCAGCCAGGGCAACTTGGCGAGACCTCGTCGCTATAATAAATCAAAAATTAAAGTGGGCTCGGTGGCTCAGCCTGTAATCCCACGCCTTGGGAGGCTGAGGTGAGTGGATTGCCTGAGCCTGCAGGTTCGAGACCCACTTAGGCAACTTGGTGAGACCTCATCTCTACAATAAATCAAAAATTAGCCGGGTGTGGTAGTGCGCGCCTGTAGTTCCAGCTACTTGGAAGACTGAGGCGGAAGGATGGCTAGAGCCCAGCAGGTCGAGGCTGCGGTGGCCGGGAGCGGCCACTGCACTTCAGTCTGGGTGACAGAGTGAGACTCCAACTCAAAAAATAAATAAATAAATAAAAATAAAAAATAAATAAAAAATTAGCCAGGTGTGGTAGCGGCTGAGACAGAAGGCTCGCCGGAGCTCAGCAGGTTGACGCTGGAGTAGCCATGAGCATGCCACTGTACTCCAGCCTGGGCAATTTACCTTCCTCAGCTAGAGACAAATTAATAGTCTAAACAATGGCAAGATGTCTCAATAAAATAACTCAATAAAATAAAAAGTTTTAAAAAACAGAAATGTCTTTTCTCACAGTTCTGGAGGCCAAACTCTAAGATCAAGGTGTCAATAGGGCCACACTCCCTTAGAAGGTGACGAGGAAAGATCTGTTTAAGGCCTTTCTCCTAGCTTCTGGGAGTTTTTTGGCTTGTAGCCACATGACTACAGTCTTCACATGGTGTTCTCCCTGTGTGTTGTCTGTGTCCAAATTTCCCTTTTTTGTTGTTGTTGTTGAGTTGGAGTCTTACTCTGTCGCCCAGACTGGAGTGCAGTGGCCGCTCCCGGCCA
>NW_007114064.1:362202-372340 GCF_000164805.1 Carlito syrichta
CCCGCGGGCTCAGGCAATCCACTCACCTCAGCCTCCCAAAGCGTTGGGATTACAGGCTGAGCTACCAAGCCCGGCTGGGATTACAAGTTTAACATGTGAATTTTGGGGAAATACAAGTAAATCCATATTACAGACATCCCCATATAGGGTGATTATGTGTATGTTGGAGTATGTATATGAGAGAGGACCCTCCCCCCAAAAAATAAAATGATCTTTTGGAGGGCAGGCCCCTTGTAGTATACTTGGAATTTGTTCCTTTGGATCAGTCAACCAAAGTTTTTAATCTGAAAGTTTTGAGAAGGTTGCATCATGATTTGCGGAAGAAAAGTCCTGAGTTGTGGTAAACAGATGACTGGTTCTTCCCCCAGGACAACGCTCCTGCCCACACTGTGCTGAGTGTTCAGCAGATTTTGACCAAAACCGGCATGACCCCAGTGCCCCACCCTCCTTATTCACTCGATCTCGCCCCAAGTGACTTTTTTTGTTTCCCCATATGATAAAAGTCCTCAAAGGCAAATGTTTTGTTGATGTGGAAGAGGAGAAACAAAAAACGGCAGAAGCACTAAAAGGCATCAAAATGGATGAGTCCAAAACTGTTTTGAGTAGTGGAAAAAGCATCTTCATAGGTGTATTGCATCAAATGGAGAGTACTTTGAAGGGGAATGAAGTTTAAACATGTAAGAATACACAACTTTTTATAAATAACTTCTGTTTTGGTGGTGGGGGGGGGCTCGTATGCATTGTTTCAGTATACTCTGGTCTAAAGCTTCCTGATTTTTCGGGGAGAAAGGAGAGGGTGGTTTCCACCAGCATTAGAAAAATGGCTGATGGAAAAGTGGCTCACGGGGCGGCCTTTAGTTCTGTCCTAGTAAAGACAGCACAACTGGAACTGAGGTGAGGTCTGACACTGGCCAATTGCATGCAAAATTGCCACCTATTAGAATGGGCATCTGGAGGCAGTTTTAGTTGTAGTTGACTGCAATGTGGTAGGATGCTTGCAGCTATATTCAATGTCTTTGGTTCTAATAACCAAAAGCCCACCCCAAATGGTATAGGCAATAGGGAAATTATTATCCTCTGTAACCACGAAGCCCAGTCACAGGACAATTCCTGGTTGGTGAATTCAGTGCTCACTGATGTTGTGGAAGCTCCAGGTTTTTGCCCTGCCATTCTCAGCATGTCAGTGTTGGTTTTCCGTGGTGCCTCTTGTTCACCAAAGGGCTTCTTTGGCTCAAGGTTTCACATTCCAGGACAAGTCTAGAGGCTTGATGAAGGAATGCTTCTTCCTCAAGTCCTTTTCCCTTTTTTTTGAGCCAGAATTGAGATGTACATTCACGGCCACCGCAGCCTCGACCCGCTGGGCTCAGGCGATCCCTCCGCCTCAGCCTTCCAAGTAGCTGGAACTACAGGTGTGCGCCACGACACCTGGTTAAATTTTTTGATTTGTTGTTGAGATGAGGTCTTGCCAAGTTGCCCAGGCTTGTCTCTAACCCCTGGACTCAGGCAATCCTCTCGCCTCTGCCTCCCAATGTGCTGGGATTACAGGCGTGAACCACCGTGCCTGGATTCTCAAGTCCTTTTCAAAGAGGCCTAGCAAGGCTGAGTGTGGTGGCTCGTGCCTGTAACCCCAGCACTTTGGGAGGCTGAGGTAGGAGGATCACTTGAGACCAGGAGTTCATGATCAGCCTGGACAACATAGTGAGTCCCCATTTCTAAAAAAAATTGAAAGTTATGTGTAAGTGGTGGTGTGTGCCTATAGTCCCAGCTATGTGGGAAGGTAAGGCAGGAGAATGGCTTGAGCCCAGGAGTTCAAGGTTACAGTAAGCTATGATCATACCACAACACTTCAGCCTGAGTGACACAGTGAGACCCTGTCTTCAAAAAAACCAAAAAAGGCTGGGCTCAGTCTGTAATCCCAGAACTTTGGGAGGCCTAGGCAAGAGGATTGCCTCAGCCCGCAGGTTAGAGACCCACCCCAGCAACTTGGTGAGACCTTGTCTCTACAATAAATCAAAAACTAGCTGGGCGTGGTAGCACACACCTGTAGTTCCGGCTACTTGGAAGGCTGAGGAGGAAGGATCGCTGGAGCCCAGCAGGTTGAGGCTGTGGTGGCTGGGAGCGTGCCACTGCACTGCAGTCTGGGTGACAGAGTGAGACTCCAACTCAAAAAAAACCCAAACAAACCAAAAAACCCACCAAAAACCAAAAAAACAAAACAAATAAACAAACAAACAAAAAAACCCACACAGAGCCCTAGCAGATTTCTCAAAGCTCATTGGTTGGAATTGTGACACAAGAACAGGAAATGGGGTTGCTGTGATTGGCTCTGACTCCTCAAGCTTCACTCTCTGGAGTTGGGGGTAGAGTCAGTGTCCGCCCTTGGGATACATACAACTACTCTTGGCAAAATCAGGGTGAGGTTGACAAGGAAGAAGGAGTGGAGGTAGGCCTACTAGGAGGGCAACTCACAAAATCTAACACACAGGTCCTGATTAAGGTGGAGGGGCAGGCGGCTGTCTCTGACCAAGGTGAGGGTGGGTCAGGATGGCAGAGATGGGGAGAGAGAAGGAATGCCATGTAGAGCCATTAGTCGATACCGTCTTAGAATAACAGTTCTCATCAGGCACTGGGTCTGACTTTAAGCTGACAAATGATTTTCCTTCACAATAAAAGTACAAACAGAATCCTAATTAATGAATTTGCCAATAGCTGTTGCCTATTTTATGGGCCTTAGCCCAGATTCAGTCTGTGGACAGGATGAGTGAGTGTGTGTGTGGATGTGGCCATAAATCACCCAGGGCCCAGGACAGGGGTTGTCTGGTTGAGCTCTTCCTAGGCAGCCCTTCCTGAGGGAGCATGGGCTTGCCACGACAGCCACGACAGCCATGAGAGCCACAGTGGCTCTGACAGCCCTGGTCCCCACGGGACACTCAGCAGCCCAGGCAGCCTTGTGACCGTGTAGACTGACTCCAGCTCGCTGCTGCTTCTTCTTGTGGCTGAAAGGACGAACATTTTCCTCAGGAAGTCGACAGCCCAATCTCCCCACACCCTGAGTGGGTATTTTCACTTCTGCTATTTCCACCTAGGGAGGGGCCATTGTCCCTTCAGGAATTTACTTGCTTTTGAGGAAATGCCTGGAAAAGGTTATTCTGGTGGGGGGTGGGGCCGTGTCTTCATCAGTCATTTGACAGCCAGGAGTCTGACTATGTGCTGGGCACTGTGCAGGGACAGGAGGGACAAGGACGAGTGAGGTTGAGTCAGGGGCGCAACCGTCTTGTCTAGTTGCTGGCCAGAGAGACCAAGGGGAAGAAGAACTTTGCTAGCTCCTTGTTTCCTGTGGAGGGGGAGGTATGGCAATGCCCACTCTCAGGACATGAAGATGGCAGCTTTGACAAGATTGGAGGACATCAGATGTCAGGAACCACAGTGAGCACGAAATAGACATCCTGGAAGATTTGCTGAAGTTAAATGTAGCGCGGGTCACTGGCCTTTGGAGAAAGCTCCCCAGGTGATTCCGATCAAATCACCCCTCCCTCTTCATCCCCCTCCACTGCCTCAGTTATAACCACCAAATTACAAGAAAATAACAGCCACTCACATGCTCAAAGACAGTTGATCACCCACCCTTTCTGCAGCCTTCTCAACTCCATTTCCTTTCATCTGCCTGCACAAGCCTGCTTCCCAACTATTGTTAATGATTAATAATTTGTTTAGCATTAACTGAGCTTTCCAATTTTTTGGGTGAACATTTTCCCAGCCGTTTGCTACAATTCTTCAAAACCAGCTCTTTGCCTTCACGCCGCATCAATAAATTAATTTCCTTTATTTTTGTCCTTGATGTGGCTGAGAAAGCCCGGTGCTCTGTTTGCAATGCCTGGCCCTTTGGAATTTCTCTGGTCTTTCCAGGAGCGAGATGAACTGTGCAAGTTGGCACCCAGGGGGGCAGCCCCTAGGTGACCCCCAAGGTGAACTCCCTCGGGTGATGTTCTTCCCACCCTTAGGGGCAGGTGCTGATGAGTAGATTTCCCATCCCTGTCTACATCTGTGCCATTTAAATGCTTCCTTTCTTTCAGAATCTTATCATTGCTATCACTCAGTCCTGCCAGCTTATAATAGGGGGGTTTCCATGTCCTTTTCTAACTGTCTTTTGTGACAAGTTATTCCTCCCGCCATCATCACTATAGTTATTCCAAGAATTATCTTTGTCTCTCTTCATTTCCTTTTGCTGCAGTGGATTCTTGGGTCTGGAAGTTTCTGAGTGCCGCCAGTGCCCTGCAGACACCACAGTCCCATGTCTTCTTGGCTGGTCCCTCTGACAAAGTGGGTCTTGGTGACCTGTCACTTTTAGCTCTGAAGCTATTTCCTCATTTTTAAAATAGCTCTCGGAACACAATATTACCTTTTTTTTTTTCTTTTTTTTTGAGACAGTCTCACTGTGTTGCTCAGGCTGGCCTTGAACTCCTAGGCTCAAGCAATCTTCCTGCCTTAACCTCCTGGGTAGGTGAAGTTACAGGAGCACACCACTGCACCTGGCTGGAACATGATAATACTTGTAAGTATTTAGGTGTGTTCCCAGCATATGATAGGAGTCAAAACATACCACTTCCATGCATTGCTATGCACAATCTGCTTGAAGGCTTTCATTGGCCATCAGAGCACTTTCTCCCTGTATGCACAGCAGCCTAGAAATACTAAGGAATAAGTGGTCCCCAGGAAAAGCCCACAAGCAAGGACCGATGGGAGTCAGTGTGTCAGTACCCAGCTCCCTGCCCTCAGGTGGGCTAATTCTGACATGAGCTGTCAACAGGACTAAGTACCCATTGCCCCCAGTGTTGATTTACTTTCAAACCCCCCTTTATTGACTTCCTTCTCTTCCCTGTCTCGCCTTCCCAGTCCCCTTTCCGTGTTCCTGGAGAGCACCTCCGCATATACCATTAGCACACAAATTCTTGTCTTGGAGTCTGCTTCTGTGGAACCCCAACCTCTGCTCACATCAAACTTGACATGTACAAAATTAGGCTTACTGTTTTCTCCACCAAACTGGCCCATTCTCCTGTCTTCCTGCATCTCTAAGTCCCACCATCTCCCTAGACATACAAGGCAGAACTGCGAAATGGAGCCAGCCATGGTCAGCCACAATTGTCAGCAAGTATCTCCTGAGCGCAAAGTGGGTGAGACTCTGTGCCACCCCCAGCCATAACTGTCTTTGCTTAGTGGTATTTTCCCTCTCACCCCCCACTTCCCCCCTCACCTCACACCTAGCCTACTGGACTCCTTGCCACTGGAGCCTTCTAGAAGAGACTTCTGACCCTTTATTCCTTCCTGTGTTGACTGAAAATCCATTCATGGCTCCCCCCTGGCTGCTGGAGAAAGCTGGCAAGGGAAGACCCCGAACCTCCCCGATCTTGGCATCAACTCCCTGACCTCGCCCAGCTGCCCCAACCCTCAACACTCTCTAAGGTCACTGGAGCTTCCCACGGCCATGGCTTTGCTTGTATTAAATTCTTTTTCATTCTTTCTTTGAGTCAGACTCTCAATCTGATGCCCAGGCTGGAGTGCAGTGACTCGATCATGGCTCACTGCAGCCTCAACCTCCTGGGCTCAGGAAAACCTCCCAGCTCAAACTCCCAAGTAGCTGGGACTACAGGCATGCATCACTACGTGTGGCTAATTTTTTGATTCTTTTCTTTTTTTTAAATGGAGATGACGTCTTGCTGTATTGCCCTGTCTGGTCTCAAACTCTTGACCTCAAGCAATCTTCCTGCCTTGTCCTCCCAAAGTGCTGGGATTACAGGCACAAGCCACCACGCCCAGTCACTTGTGTTAAATTATACCCATACCGTGGGGCTCAGATTCAATCTCACTTCCTTCGTTGTAGCCTGGCCACCACTGGGAAGGAAGCCCTCCTGTGATTCCTGTAGCATGATCAGAAACACTCGGCCATCTTCATTTATTCCATAAAGCACTATGTTCCAGGCACTGTCTCCAGTGGGGTTGTACTGATAAATAAAACAGGCCAGTTCTTGCCCTCATGGAGCTTATAGCACAGAGAGGGAGGAGACAGAAACCCCCAAATCACAGAGATGTAAGATAGAAATTGTGTCCAGGAATATTAACAGTATGAGGTATGGACGGTATGTCATCAGAAAATGAAACAAGGGAGAAGCTAACTTAGAAGGGAGGAGGTGGACAGTCAGATGAGGTCCTCCTGAAATGAATCATGAGTAGGAATCAGCTGGAACAAGGGTAAAAAATTATCCAGGTACAATGAATCTTTCATGGGAAGACTAGAAACCTTTGAGGTACTAAAAAAGGCCATTGAATTTGGTGAACACATGGGGCTGGAATGGTTGTCAAGGGCCGGATTACTCAGGGTCTTAGAAGGCTGCACTAGTCAGCTTTGTGCTATGATAATGTTGCTTAACAAACATCTCCTGCATCTCAAGCATTGGCTTCTGTTTGTTGTTCAGCAGGGCTCAGATGTGGTTCTAGAGGCCCCTGGCTTTGGGATTGGACTCAGGACAGTGTCACATTTCTGTCATTCTGGGACCAAGATTGAAGGAGAAACAGTTGCCTGGGGCAAGCTCTTCTCATGGCTGAGGGTGAACTCAAGAGAGCAGTTGGAAACAATACCCCTCAAGGCCAATCTTTGGCGCCAGCAAGCTCACTGTTATTTCTGCCCATGTTCCATGGGTCAAAGTTAGTCATAAGGCCGAGCCCTAAGTCAGTGGCACAAGGATATACCCTCTACCCAGTCCACTGGGAGGTGTGCAATCAGATGGCAAAGGGCTTTGGGTGTGACTCTATCTTACACAGAGGAAAAGTTGGACACAAGAACCCAGTCTATCAAATGGGTCATTTAAGGATTTTGCTTTTTATTCTAACACCAAGTGGAAACCTTTGTATCTTTCCTCCTTTTCTCCCTTTGGTACTTTTTTCTTCTATTTTCTTTTCTTTTTTTTTCTTTTGAGTTGGAGTCTCACTCTGTCGCCTAGACTGGAGTGCAGTGGCCGCTCCCAGCCACCGCGCCTCGAACTGCTGGGCTCCGGTGATGCTTCCGCCTGAGCCTCAAGTAGTCAGAACTACAGGCAAGCACTACCTCTACTTATTGTAGAGATGAGGTCTCGCCAAGTTGCCCGAATGGGTCTCAAACCCGTGGGCTCAGATAATCTACTTGCCTCAGCCTCCCAAAGTGCTGGGATTACAGGCTGAGCCACCAAGCCCGGCCTTCTATTTTCAATTATCCAAATAGCACAAGAGTATATTTCTACAGTCAATTACTCAAGCTACATGAATAAAACCAAAGTCTCTTTTGTTATTCCCAGTGGCCCCCAATCCAAGTCCCTTTCCCAGATATGACCTCTGTTAATGTCTTGAATGCTTCTTCTCTAAGACTTTTTTAAAAAATGTATTTCCATACACATACATGCATGGAGAAATGTAGAATTTTTGTAAATATGTTTTATTTTATTTATTTATTTATTTATTTATTTAGAGTTGGAGTCTCACTCTGTCGCCCAGGCTGGAGGGCAGTGGCACGCTCCCGGCCACCGCAGCCTCGACCTGCTGGGCTCCGGCGATCCTTCCGCCTCAGCCTTCCGAGTAGCTGGAACTACAGGCGCGCGCTACCACGCCCGGCTAATTTTTTGATTTATTGTAGAGATGAGGTCTCGCCAAGTTGCCCAGGCGGGTCTCAAACCCGCGGGCTCAGGCAATCCACTCACCTCAGCCTCCCAAAGGCGCGGGATTACAGGCTGAGCCACCGAGCCCGGCTTATTTATTTAATTTTTAATTTTTAATTTCTTTTTCTTGAGTTGGAGTCTCACCCCATTCCCAGACTGGAGTGCAGTGGCATGCACGTTCATGGCCACCGCAGCATCGACCTGCTGGGCTCGGGTGATCCTTCTGCCTCAGCCTTCCAAGTAGCTGGAACTACACAGGTGCGTGCTACCATGCCTGGCTGATTTTTTGATTTATTATAGAGATGAGGTCTCGCCAAGTTGCCCAGGCTGTTCACGAACTCGTGAGTTCAGGCAATCCCCTCACCTCGGCCTCCCAAAGTGCTGGGATTACAGGCTTGAGCCACCGCACCCGGCCTGCTTTGCTAATTTCTTAGGACATAAAAGGTATCCAAAAATGTTCAACTGTGTATTTTTTCCTTTCTCTGATATGTTCAGCCTTAGCAATGAAAAGCTGATGTCACAAAAAACCATTTAGCCTTATTGACTAAAGCTGAGCATACACATCCCCTTAGTCCTACTCCTGGGTACACAGAGCAGAGGGGAGTCACATGGAGTCACCAAAAGGTGTGTTCTAGGATGTCTGTAGCAAGGCTAACCCTACCCAGAAGTCCATCCACAGTGATGGAGGGGTGAACGGTAGAGTCGTCACACATGGAAAACTACATGGCAGTGAGAAGGCACAAACCACAGCCACACTCAAGGTGGGTAAATGTCACCACCATAAAGTTGAACAAAAGAAGTGAGACCCAAAAGAGGACGGAAAGTAGAATCCCATTAATATGAGGTTCAATGATACGCAAAGCAGCATTCTACGACAAGTGGGGACACCTCCCTTGGGAAAGCAGCAACTGGGAGAGGGAATGGGGGGACTTCCTTGGGGGCTGCTGATGGTCTGTGGTCTGTGTTCCCACTTGGGTGCTCTTACATACGGATGCCTTCAGCTCGTAAAAATGTACCAAGCTATACACTCAGGATATGTGCGCTTCTCTGAATGTAGGTTATACTTCAATAAAAGGTTAAAAAAAAAAAAGCTAATGTCGCCTAATGGCCTAAATTCTATGAATATGCAATAAACTTGCAGCATAAGAATCTTGTCCTGCAATTTGCTGCTGACTCCGAGTTCGGGAGGTGTCAGGGTAACAAAGCACCCCGGGGTGAGCATTTGACAGGAAGCATTAACTGCCCCCCAGGAGCCTCAAATACCTGATGGGTTTTCTCCTGCTTAAAATTAAAAACCTGCCCGCAAAGATGCCGAGGAAGGAAGAACGCATGCACAGCCCTCATTTGGCGATGTTATTAGCCGTGGGAGTGGAACGCAGTGGGTGGGTAGTGGGACTCATCTACAACTACTGGCTGGACACCAGGTGCCCACTCCTGGGGGATGAGGCCGGCGACTTCTTTATCTTTACAGTGCCCCCCTACATCCCCCCCCCACAGTCCTGCCCACAAAGGCATAAAGACGTCGGTTGCTTAATCAACGGTTTCCTGTGGACCATAGCGCTTGGACACTAGAAAGAAGAATTTATCTTACTTTAATTTCACATGTGCTGTGAGCCCGGCTGTATGAAGCACTTTATACACATGATCTCATTGACTCCACACAACCACTCCTTAAGGGAAGAGCCCTTATTATTCCCATTTTACAGATGAAGCTTGGAGGAGGTAAGGCAGTAGCTTGCCCAAGGTCACCCTGAGACCCGTGGCACAGCTGGGATGCCACCCAGGCAAGGCGTTTCAGCCAGAGCCTGCTTTGCCTTGAGGCTTCGAAGTGTCTAAACCCCCAACTTTACAAATGCGGCCACTGGCTAGAGTTGCCGGACTTAGCAAATAAACCAAGTTCAAGTTGAACATCAGATAAAAAAGGCATCACTTCTTAGCATAAGATGTCTATGCAATATTTGGGATATACCTACAGTATAAATTATTTGTCTATCTGAAATCCAACTTGAACTAGGTGGCCTGTATTTTACCTGACACCTCTACCTCTGGGATCCACAGAAGTAAAGTCACACATGAAGTGACACTAGTAGTTTGTCAAAGACAGAAATCTGGGCTCAGGGCCCCTGACTTGGCAGTCAATGCTCTTTCCACCGACTGCACCTCCTCCCTGAACCTCCCCCCCACTGCACATTTACAACCAAACCCATCACTTTCCCCAAACTAGCAACCTTCCCAACTTTTTGTGGCTGCCAATGTCATTTCTGTCTCTGAAGTCTTCTGACCCTTTCTGTCCACCAGCATCTGACCTACACTGCATGGTGCCTGGGGACACTGACTGACTTTAGAACTTGTAAGTCTTCCTGCCCAGCAACATTGCAGACTCTTAAGGGCAGGGACAGCATGTCATATTCCTTGTACCCTACTAAGCACAGGCTTGCTGTGCTGAGACACCCCCC
>NW_007114064.1:372360-376291 GCF_000164805.1 Carlito syrichta
CACCCCCGGTGATCACAAGCGCATCCCAGACCTCAGCTGCAGGGGCATTGGTCCTTCCTCAGGAGAAACCCTGGAGCTCCCAAATTCATAGTGTGACATAGTGACTCAGCCTTGCCACAGTTTTCTCTTCCACTGGGAACTCTGGTTCCAGCACATAGGTGCTCCAGTCATCTCTTGCTGCACAAGTAAGCCACCCCTAAATTTAGAGGCTTAAACCAATGACAAGCATCGATTTTCCTCTTGAATCTACACTGCAGGCAAGTGTGGGTGGGGTGGATTTGTCTCTGTACCACATAGCGTCGTGCAGGGCTGTTCACCTGGGAACTAGAAGCGCCACCCAGATGGCTCCTACACAGCTAATGAGTTGGGGATGGTAATTATCTGGGAACTCAGCCAAAGCTGAAGGCCAGTGGCCTTGGTTCCTCTGTACGTAGCCTGGGCTTCCTCACAGCGTGGCGGCTGGGCCAGGTGGAAGTTGAATTGCCTTTTATGGCTAAGTCTCGGGAGTCACATAGTGTCACTTCTGCCACACTCTTTTAGACGAAGCAGTTACAAAAACCCACCCAGTTTTCAGGAAAAGGGACATAGACTTTAGCTCTTGATAGGGCAGTGTCAACTTTCTGGAAGAACATGTGGAACTGGAATCACTACTATGGCCGTACAGGGCTTGTTATTTGGGACCACACTCTAATCAAGGCCAAGCAAGGTAAGACTCTTGGAGACCCTTAGCATTGAAATGCGATGGCGCTGGGCATGGTGGCTCACACCTGTAATCCCAGCACTTTGGGAGGCCAAGATGGGAAGATCACTTGAACCCAGGAGTCCGAGACCAGCCTGGGCTATATAGTAAGACCTTCTCTGTACAAAATTTTTTTTTTTAATTAGCTGGGTATGATGGCTCATTTCCTGTAGTTCCAAGCTACTTGAAAGGCTGAGGCAGGAGAATTGCTTGAGTCCAGGAGTTTGAGGCTGTGGTGACAATATGAGACAAAAAAAAAAGAAAAAGAAAAGAAAACCTGAAACAAAATGGTGCAACCTTCCCAGGTGCTAACTTAAAGCTCAAGAAATTATTTGTTTAGAAATAAAATCCGGCCGGACTCGGTGGCTCAGCCCGTAATACCAGCACTTTGGGAGGCCGAGGCGAGAGGATTGCTTGAGCCTACGGGTTCGAGATCCACCCGGTCAACTTGGCGAGACCTCGTCTCTACAATAAATCAAAAACTAGCCAGGCGTGGTCACGCGCCTGTAGTTCCAGTTACTTGGAAGGTTGAGCAGAAGGATCGCCAGAGCCCAGCAGGGCGAGGCTGCAGTGGCCGGGAGCAGCCACTGCACTCCAGCCTGGGCGACAGAGTGAGACTCCGATTCAAAAAAAAAAAAAAAAAGGAAGTCCAGGCCAGGTGGCATGGCTCATGCCTTTAATTCCAGCACTTTGGGAAGTACAGGCAAGAAGATTGTCTGAGTCCAGGGGTTTGAGACCAGCCTGGGCAACATGGCAAGACCTTGTCTCTGCAACAAATCAAAAAATTAGCTGAATGTGGTGGTGCACATTTGTGGTCCCAGCTATTTGGAAGGCTGAGGTGGAAGGCCTGAGCCCATCAGGTTGAGGCTGCAGTAGCTGTGAGCAAGCCACTGCACTCCAGCCTGAGTGACAGAGTGAGATTCATACACACACACAAAAAAGAAAGGAATTCAAAGTAGCCGCAAAACAGTATGTTGTATATGATATCTTTTGTATTAAAACACATTCACGGCCTGGCATGGTGGCTCAAGTCTGTAATCCCAGCACTTTGGGAGGCCGAGGTGAGGGGATTGCCTGAGCCTGCGGGTTCGAGACCCACCCGGGCAACTTGGCGAGACCACGTCTCTACAATAAATCAAAAACTAGTTGGGTGTGGTATTGTACGCCTGTAGTTCCAGTTACTTGGAAGGCTGAGCGGAAGGATCGCCGGAGCCCAGCAGGTCGCTGCGGTGGCCAGGAGCGTGCCGCTGCACTCCAGCCTGGGCAACAGAGTGAAATTCCAACTCAAAAAAAAAAGAGAAAGAAATTAGCAACGTCTAAGTGGAATGAGAAGGGACATTTTCACTTTTAAACTGTGTGGTAAAAAACTTTGGAAGTGGTTTTTGAAAAGTGACCTGTTCCATCTACTCTGCCAGCTCCTTCTACTAGAAGCTTCTACTGGTTTGTTCTCATGGAAACAGGAGAACAAATGCTGACTTCAGCATGCACACGAATCCCTGTGGGTCTTGTTAAAATGCAGATTCTGGCCGGTAGTGGCTCAAGCCTTTAATCTCAGCACTTTGGGAGGCCGAGGTGAAAGGATTGCCTGAGCCTGCGGGGTTTGAGACCAGCTTGGGCAACATAGTGAGACCTTATCTCTACAATAAAATTAAAAAATTAGCCGGGTGTGGTAGCATGACCCTGTAGTTCTGGCTACTTGGAAGGCTGAGGCAGAAGGATCGCCGGAGCCCAGCAGGTCAATGCGGTGAGGCTGTGAGTGTGTCACTGCACTCCAGCCTGGGTAAAGGAGTGAGACTCTGACTCAAAAAAAAAAAAATGCAGATTCTGATACAGGAAGTGTCAGTGGGACTTGAGATTTTCAGGCAGCATGGGCCATCATTGGTGGTTGCTGTCAAACTGTTCATGGTCACACTGTCTGACCCTCGCCTAGTCCATCCTCCTCACAAGCATGGATGCCACATCTACTGGCAGGCACTGGGGCTGGAAATGAGAAAGACCTTACAGCAGAAGCCCAGAACAGGGTCTCGCTCCATTGCCCAGGCTGGAGTGCAGTGGCACAGTCATATCTCACCACAGCTTCGACTCCCTGTGCTCAAGCCATTCTCCTGCCCCAGCCTCCCTATTAGCTGGGATTACAGGCACACCACGATGCCTATTCTTTTTTCCCTTATTTTCTGTAGAAACACACTATGTTGCCCAGTTTGGTCTTGAACTCCTGGGATCAAGCAATCCTCCTGCCTCAGCCCCCCATAGCACTGGGATTCTGGAATCTAACAGAACAAAGATGGTGTCGTGGCTTAGCTTCACTACTTGTGTGCTCTTGGGCAGGATACCCAACCTTCCTGAGTTTTAGTTTCCTCTTTGGGAAATGGGCTTATAGGACCCACACTGTAGAGGTGTTGCAGAAATACCTGTTGGGAGCTGGGCACACACTGGGCGGCTTAGAAATGCTGGTTATTGTTCCTGATGCAATCTCACATAATTGTTGTAAGCGGGTAGGACAAAAAGACATACAATCATGTAAGTATCTATGCATACAAAGAGTTATGGTTTATAACAAGGAACTCATAGTTCAGTCACAAATTTTTCCAATACATATAATAACCATCACAAGTGGAGTGCGTGTGTGTGTGTGTGTGTGTGTGTGTGTGTGTGTGTGTGTGTGTGTGTCTGTGTGGTATGTGTGTAAGATATTGTGGGAAGACAGAAGAGGGGCGAGAACTATCTCTGGAGGAAATCAGAGAAGGCCTTACAGAAGAAGGGAAACTGGGTTTTGAAAGGTGAATAGGAGCCTTGCCAGGCAGATAAGGTTGAGGGTAGGTGAGCGGAGAAGGAGATGCTCATTCCATTCCAGAACTAACATGTGCAAAGGCACAAAGGCACAGAGAAGCCTGTTTGCTTGTGTGGTGGGGAAAGGCTAGATGCTGGGATGGAGGGCCTTTACTACACCAAGGGGCTCAGATGGGCATGCCAGTAAATCTGAATAATAGACTATATGTCCCTGGCTATCTTTTCTGGGTCTTTTTTCCTCCTTCAGGGAAACTCTACTCTTACTTCTAGCTTTGGCGTGCCTAAAATGCTAACATTCTTCCTCACTTGTGACAAAGACGTGCTGTTAGAAAACCATCTGTTGGCCAGGCTCGGTGGCTCAACCTGTAATCCCGTGCTTTGGGAGGCTGAGGTGAGTGGATT
>NW_007114064.1:376311-376643 GCF_000164805.1 Carlito syrichta
GAGCGGCCACTGCACTCCAGTCTGGGCGGCAGAGTGAGACTCCAACTCAAAAAAAAAATGTTTTCCAATTGAAGAGTTTCTTGTAACTTAACACTGAACTTATATGTCTAGGAAAAAATAATTTTACCATTGATTAGGTCTAATGAGAATAACCAAAATATTGAAACTGCAAAAAAAATCTTTAAAAACAAACACTTCACGGCCAGGCTCGGTGGCTCAGCCTGTAATTCCGCGCTTTGGGAGGCTGAGGTGAGTGGATTGCCTGAGCCCAGGGATTCGAGACCCGCCTGGGCAACTTGATGAGACCTCATCTCTACAATAAATCAAAAAAT
>NW_007114064.1:376812-410946 GCF_000164805.1 Carlito syrichta
GATCGGCCACTGCACTCCAGTCTGGGCGACAGAGTGAGACTCCAACTCAAAAAAAGAAAATCATCTGTGACATACCCCTGTGACTCAACCTTCTGGTCAGGGACCCCAAAATGACATGCTGCCCCTGCCCTTAAGAATCTGCAATGGACCGGGCATGGTGGCTCACACCTGTAATCCCAGCATTTTGGAAGGCCAAGATAGGAGGGCTGCCTGAGCCCAGGAGTTCAAGGCCAGCCTGGGCAACATAGTGAAACCTCACCTCTACAAAAAGATCAAAAAATTAGCCGGGTGTGGCAATGCCTGCCTGTAATCCCAGCTACTTGAGACTCAAGGCTGAAACAGAAGGATTGCCTGAGCCCAGGAGGTTGAGGCTGCGGTGAGCCATGATCATGCCACCATACTCCAGCCTGGATGATAGAGTGAGACCCTGACTTAAAAAAAAAATGTAGGCTCAGAGAGTGGGTTGTGGGGGTTGCCGACACCACTTCCTGAGGGTCACAGAGGTGGGCTTGGCAGGACCCACACCATCCTCTTTGCTTCCCACCCACCCCAGCAAGACATGCTGCCTACATAGACACTTCAGGTCAGAGCCCAGAACATGACGCCCGGCTGCCCCTTGGGGACCAGTGAGCCATCCTTCTGTTGCGCCGGAACCCAGGCAGAATAGCATTCCTTCTGCCCGCTGGTCACCTCTCCTGCCAAGCAGTGTGCTGGCACAAGCCAGGAAGCTGAAGAGACTGTTGAGTTTGGCTCCTGAAGGTGGGCTTGGGGCCAAGGCATTGTGTCCAGTCAGCCCTTGCTGGAGGATGAAGTGTGACACGCAGGCCAGGTAGCCACTCAGGAAGAAGAGTCCAGAGCCAGAGTCCAGCCAGCTTTCCTGCCTGCCCTTGGTACCTCCTAAGACAGGGGACCCTTGGCTGGAGACCGTCAACTCAGGAACTGTACACAGAATTCTTTTTTTTTTTTTCTTTGAGTTGGAGTCTCACTCTGTCACCCAGACTGGAGTGCAGTGGCCGCTCCCGGCCACCGCAGCCTCGACCTGCCGGGCTCCGGCGATCCTTCCGCCTCAGCCTTCCGAGTAGCCAGAATTATAGGCGCGCGTTACCACGCCCGGCTGATTTTTTGATTTATTGTAGAGATGAGGTCTCGCCTGCCCAGGCGGGTCTCGAACCCGCGGGCTCAGGCAATCCACTCACCTCAGCCTCCCAAAGGTGCGGGATTACAGGCTGAGCCACCGAGCCCGGCTACACAGAATTCTTGAGTGTGAAGTAGAGAATCCTTTTGTGAAACAAAATCATGCTTGTCTGTAAGCCCAGTCATCAAATCTGCTAATGGTGGGGCTGGGTCTGGGAGAGGCAGGGTGGAGGTCCACATCTACCCTTGGCCTCTACCAGCCTCAATCCACCCTCGGACCCCCCACGCAGCATTCTAAGCCACAACTTCAGCCAGACCTCTCACTTTTCAGTTGAGGAAATAGATGTCTCGAAAGGGAATGAGGTGGTTAGAGAGAGGCAGAGGTGGCTCGAACCCAGGTCTGCTCTCTCTGGGGCCCAGCCTCAAAGCTTCTCGGGCCAGTGCTCTGTGGAAGATAGAGGCAGGTTCCTGTTCCTCAAGTCCAAGAAGGCCCTAAAGGCATCCAAGCCAGAGACACGAGGGGTGGGGGTGATGGGGGTTGCTGGGTGGGGACCATGCTGCCCACGCTGCGGGGTCCTGAGGAGAGGGAGGGCTGCTGGGCCAGGGACCAGGCCTTGCATTGTCCCTGGCGGCCCTGCCTTCTCCCAGAGCTCACATTGGCTCAGTGCTTCTCCATTCTGGGCAAGAGACCCCTTCAGCTCCTGGGGGCTCCTGATTGGCAGGCCTTTCCCCCTTCCCAGTGGGCCAGCATCCTCTCCCTTCAGCAGAATCCACCCTCTTGTCTCTTCCCCAGCCATTAGATGGGAAGCTGCTATATGAATGTCCCTTCTTCATTCTGGGCAGGCTAGTGGTATCACTGCCAGGTTCCCCCGCTCGTAATGATTTGTCCTGGCAACAGAAATATTACAGCGATGATTTCATGTAGAATTTCATTTGTTGTTTTTTTTTCATCCCTTGAAGAAGGGGCTGAACGATTAATGGGTCTTTGAGAGATCAAAGCTCTATGTGGCAAAGAGCGAATAATAATCGTAGCTAACATTGATTGGGGGCTTTGTATGTGCCTGGCACTGTCGCACCGTCGCAATGACCCTTTGAGGTAGGCACTGTTTATCATTTCCACTACTAAGACACAGAGGGGCCAAACCAGGGCCAATGGTCACACAGCACCAAATAGTGGCACCAACATTGGAAGCCATGGTGATATGGCTCTGGAGGTCTCAATCACCTGGCTATATCACCTTGTGAAGATATGGGAGAGCACTGGACTGGCAGTGCAGGTTACTGGACAAAATTAGCTCTCAGGTCCCCACCCACCCTGTGGGCTGCAGTCAGTCAGAGGTCAAGCCAAATCCTAACCACCAGGAAGCCTGAAGGGATTCATCAGGGCTGCCGGGTGGGGACAGGGCATGGTTAACGTAATCTTGGGTGGTGCTTTAGCGTGGCTCACAGGTCACACAGGAGGGAGCCTATAACCCATCACTCTTTCACTGAGCAGGCCATTCTGTGCCTCAGTTTCCCCATCTCCTTTCATAAGAGATAATGGTGGCTACCATGTGTTAAGTACCTACTGTGTACAGGAAGCTTTACATAAAATATATCCACTCCTCCTGGCAATCCTGAAACCTATGAATAGCCCCTTTGGTAGATGAGGAGATGGAGGTTCAAAATTCACTACCTTGGCTCAAGGCCACACAGCGAGTGGTTAAGCAGGTTCCAATCCAGACTTGTTTAGATGCCAAAGCCCAGGCTATTTTCTACCACCTCTCGCTCACTTCCTTAAAAAGAAAATCGCTCCCACATGCCAGGCACTGCTCGAGAATGAGCTCTTTTCTTGTAACATTCCCAAGAGGTGATGATTACAACCCTCATTCTACAGATAATAAAGCAGGTTCAGAGAGGTTTTGCAGGTTGCCCAAGGCCACACAGCTCAGTGGTGTTAGGTCTGTCTTTTCAAGCCCGAGTCTTTCTGTCTCTAAGCTCTCCCTCTTTCTAAGACGTCATATGTGCGGAATAGCAATGAACTAAACATGCCAGTTTCCGACAGGAGGTTTCCTGGCTGATTGTCGTCTCCTGAGAAAGAGAAAAAAGGGAATGTTTTTAAAGTGATAGTTGGGAGAAGGTAGACAAGAGACTTGGGAAAATCTCCTTTTGTAAGAACTCTCAGACTCCAGAACAAGAAACCAGTAGGGAGTGGGGGACTCGGAGCTTCCAGTCCATCCGTCCACCCGTCCATCCATCCACCCATCCATTGCCATCCACCTATCCACCCATCTGTCCACCAGTGCATTCATCCATCCATTCATTCACTCACCTGTTCACCCATTCATCCATTGCCATCTGCCCACCCCCTTCATCTGTCCATCTATCCATCCATCTACCCAATTTGTCCATTCATCCACTCATCCCCCCACCCACCCAATCCACTCTTCCAACCAGTTCACCCATCTATCCACCCAATTTGTCCATCCACCCATCCATCCATCTACCTATCCATCCATCTATTATCCTCCCACCCACTCATCCATCCCTAATATTGAGGAGAGGTCAAGAACTCCGAGTGTTCTGTAAGCCTGTCTGCTTAGTAAGTCTGTGTCACCTGTCCCAGGTGTGATTTCAAGGAAGGGAGATGCTTCCGAGTGCAAAAGGTAATTATTCAGGGGAGTCTCAGGCCCCATCCATGAGGAAGGTTCTCCTCACTGGTGTCCAGGTCCTCCATGGGGCAGAAGGCAGGTCTTGGAGCAGTCAGCAGTCCAGCATTGGGATGCCTGGTCATTTTCAGCCCAGGAAGATACTTGAGGCCAGAGAACCTAAAATACGGAGAGGGATTCGTGACTTGCTATGGTGACTCTGAGATCGTCCCATCCTTCTGGGCTCAGGATTTGCACGAAAGGGAGCCCCCACTTTATCTCTCCCTCTTGCACCCACGTGTACATGGCAGATGGGAATTTAGGATGTGGTGGGAACAAGAAGGGGAGCGGGAAGACAGTTCGTTCAGGAATCTCACTTGGCCTTTGTGGATGCTGGTTCCACTTTATCAGTTGAATTTTTCCCAAATTGCCAGGCTTGGACGAGTGACCTGAAAGACTGCTCAGATCATTTTGGGGATCTGTCCTTCAGAGTCTGCCCAAGAGCTTCTCTCCCCTTGAGTCTGGTCTCAACCTCCACAGGGCTCCAGACCCTGCAGTCTGACCTTTTTAAACTTAGTTTCCCTCTTTCCTAACCTATTTCCACACTATTGGCCCCATATTCGCTGAGAACCTTCTGTGGCCCTCATAGCTTTATCCTCAACACTGCTTGCCAGTGAGACCTCTGTGGTGGTACCAGTCATTCGGTTCAGCAAATACTAGTCCTGATCTGTGCCAGGCAGCAGCCTGGATCAGAGGCCTGGGTCCGAAATCCTGCAATCCCGTTATTGGTTGAGCAACTCTGGCCTAGGGAACTTCTGTTCATTAGCCTCACCCAGAAGGAGGCTGTCCTGTGAGTTCCTTGCACGTGTACTATCTCATTTAGCCCTCACAAAGATTTATTCCAGTGGACTGCCCATTTTTCAGATGGCAAAACTAAGGCCTTGAGAGTTTCCCATTTACCCTAATCCTCTTAGATTATGCGGAAAAGTTGAGATTTGTACCTGTGTGGATTTGATTTCAAAACCTGTATGTCTTTCTTTCTTTTTTTGAGTTGGAATCTCACTCTGTCGCCCAGACTGGAGTGCAGTGGCTGTTCCCGGCCACCGCAGTCTCGACCTGCTGGGCTCCAGCGATCCTTCTACCTCAGCCTTTCAAGTGGCCGGAATTACAGGCATGCGCTACCACGCCCGGCTGATTTTTTTTTTTTTTTATTGTAGAGATGAGGTCTCGCTGCCCAGGCGGGTCTCGAACCCGCGGGCTCAGGCAATCCACTCACCTCAGCCTCCCAAAGGCGTGGGATTACAGGCTGAGCCACCGAGCCCGGCTTTTTTTTTTTTTTTTTTTGATTCAGAGTCTCACTCTGTCACCCAGACTGGAGTGCAGTGGCCGCTCGCGGCCACCGCAGCCTCAACCTGCTGGGCTCCGGCGACCCTTCCGCCTCAGCCTTCCAAGTAGCCGGAATAACAGGCACGTGCTACCACGCCCAGCTGATTTTTTGATTTATTGTAGAGACGAGGTCTCACCAAGTTGCCCAGGCGGGTCTCGAACCTGCGGGCTCAGGCAATCCACTTGCCTCAGCCTCCCAAAGTGCTGGGATTACAGGCTGAGTTACCGAGCCCGGCCTAAAACCTATATTTCTACCACACTCCTTTGACTCACTTGGGCCAGAGTCTCGGTTTCCTCAGATGAGAAATGGGGACAATTTTATCAGGAACCTTAAACAAATGTTGTGAGAGTCCAATGAGGGGGTGGAGAAATGCTGTCCAGTGTCATTGTCTTATTATGATTGTGAAAAGGGGTTTGGAAAGTTGCTCTGCTTTGTGGCAGAGCGAACAGATCGTGGGCCTTACCACAACCTCAGGAAGCCCCTGCTAAGTAGGCACTTACATCCCAGTGAGTAGTGTGGACTAACCCTTCTCCCATCGTCACCTGCATCCTAGTCCAGCACCTGGAATTCCATACCCGAACATTACTGCTACACTTTGACTCTTTAGAACGCCATGAGGGCGTCCTGGGGAGCCGGAGATATAGCACAGAATGTTAGCAGAGGCCTTCAAGACATCTGGTCAAAATCCAACCCTGTCAAGATTCACCAGTGGAAGCTGAAGCCCAAAGAGGGGCTGGGACTTGTTCAATGTCGCACAGCTGGTTAGAGACAGAGCTGGGGTGGCCGGGCAGCTGTCAGGATTCTCCTGGTGGGGCTTGGGATTTGTTGATCAAGTTTACTTCTCAGTTTTTCCAGCAAGAAAATTCAAGCCCTCTGGGCAGGGTTGCAGGGAAAGAGCCTGCAGGAGGCGGAGGGAGGGAGAAAAGGCAGGAGGAACTGGGGAGCCCAGGCACCACCTTCTGAAAAACATTAACTATGAGAGTTGATATAATCCGGGGACCCCCAAACGGGCAGAATTCCCCAGGACGCCTACCTGTAGTGAGCTGGGAGTCTGGCACTGGAATCTGTCTTATTAAATGAGCTCCTGGGTTCCTGAAGCCCAGCAATGAGGTCGATCCCAGCCCCTCCCCCACTTCCATTTCTCCCGTTGACCAGGATCCTCTTTGCCCACAGTCACCATGGACCCCATGACAAACACACGGGGCTCAGGCCTGGAAGATCTATTAGTGGCACTCCTGTCACCGCCCGCAGAGCGGGAGGAGAGGCAGCCAAATGCTGTGCTAATTATTCTAGCTTCCAGCAGGGTCTCGGAGGTCCCAGCCATGGTAAATCTTAACTTTCATGCTATGGTGCACCGGGATGCAATTTACTTCAAAGAGAGCATAAATCCCCACTGCGGCGTGTATCAGAGGAGTGTTACATAAAAGTGGCCCATGTGCTTCCCACCCTGGCTGCCTTCTCTCTCTCCCCTTCCCTCCCTCCTTTCCTCGCTCTCTCCTTGTAAGTTTGAAAAAGCCAGCCCGCGGTTGGCTACACATCTCGCACGCAAAAACATTTACACACACGTCTGCTCCCAGCCTTATAAATCACCAGGCTTGGCGACTTGGCAGTGGGAATACAGGCAAGCTCTATTTTTACCAGCACCGTCCACAGACAGCCCCGGGGGCCCCTCCTTTCCTACAGTGACACCTACTGGTGCCAGCTTTGGCCAAAGGCAGCCCCGCAGCTTTGAACCCATTTCTCAGGCTTTGCAGGGTGATAACTCATCAAGGCCCGGTCCTTCCCACATTCCTCCTCTGCTAACCCCCCCACCAGCCTCTGGGGAATTTCTCCAGCCACAAATTCCACCCAGGAAGCCCAATTTTTCCCCCACCACCATCACCCCGCAACCAGACTTGACATAATAATTACCTTCCACAGAGCCTCAGACTGCAGCGGGCAGGCCAGCGCTCATTAGAATGTCAAAGGATCATGGGAATTGGGGAGGGGGCTGCCTACCGGGTCATCTCCCATCTCCCAAAGCAAGGCTCCCTCCCGCTAATGCCACCTCCTAGGGGGTTGTCCAGTTGTGTTTCAAGCAATTACTTCCCCGTGAAAGACATCTGTTATCTTCGCTGACACACACGAGACTGGCGGACGATGTGGTTTCTGCAAGGGGCTTGTGAATCCTGGCATTGTCATCGCAGCCCGGGCTGAGAACGAAGGGGGTGGGGTGAGACAGAGGCGCGTCTGTCTCCTGTCCCCAGGCCCTGGCCCTGCCCGGCCTCCTCCCAGCGACCTCTCCCGAGGCAGGTGTGCCAGGTCTAAGGTTCCTAGTGTCATCTCTGCAGATCCATTTGTGACTCCTTGATGCTGTAATTACCACGGTTTTGCTCCCCTCGCAGCAGCGGCCATTAACTGGGCAGACCACAGGCTGCGGTGACATGGCCCTGGCAGTCTGGGGGGCCTCTGTGGGTTGCTGGGGGTGGGCAGGACCCTCCCTGCAAGCCCAGAGCAGCCCAGAGGCCCAGGAGGCTGGTGGAACTGGCCAAAGCTGGTGATTAGTGGCTTTCCCTGAGTGTAGCCCCAGGGTGAACATGCCCCAGGGTGAAGGCGAGTCTGCACTGTCCCAACTGGGCCATACTGGTGACCCTGGTTGAGTCACAGTCCCTGGAAGCCTTGGTTCCCTCAGCCGGAAGTCGGCTGGGAGTGTGGGTAGGGGTGGGGGAAGTGAATTCCCCAAGGCCTGAAGCCCCCTTCCTGGTCCCACTGGGGATCCCTCAACTCTGGGTGCTTTTTCAGAGGCCCGGGCTGATTACTAGGTACATTCTTGGGACTACAGTGGTAAACAAACATCCCAGACCCCTACCCTGCCAAGAACCCTGGCCATAATCTCAGAGGCTGTTGCTGTCTATGCTAGCTCTTTGCTTCTAAGGACAGAAGTAAAGGAGTAAAGGGCTAACCTCATCTGCCCTCAGGTCTTGATGGCAGCAAAATGGGACATTTATGGACTCTCAGAAATGAGAGAACAGAATTAGACACTCAAAAATGACAAACCAACGTTGTGCTCCGGATCCTTTCCTCCTCCATGTCCTCCCCATCCCCAGTGTTGGCCTAAGGTCACTGTTACTGATGGGAGATTACAACCTTAGTGTTCCAACCTGGTTGAAAGTAAAAGTACAGAGGTCATCTTCGTGGTGGTTTTAAAACATGGCAGCAAATTCTTTGACACTCTTCCTATCCAGAGGCAGGTTCTCTCCTCCCTCCTCTTGAATTTTGGGTAACTTGTGACTGCTTCGACCATGAGAATCATGCTGTGTGACTTCTGAAACCAGATCATAGAAGCCTACGCAACTTCTGCCATGTTTGCTGGAACGCTCATGCTTGGAGCTCTGTGCTGCCATATAAGATGGCTGACTCATGGCTGCCATGCTGTGAGGAAGCCCAACCTACATAAGGAGGCCCTATGTCGATGAACTGGTCAACAGTCCCATCTGTTGAGCCATTTTAGTCCAGCACCCGACATGTGAAGGAGCCTCCAGATGATTCCAGCCCCTAGTCATTGGGCCAATCCCAGACATTCAAGTCTTCCCAGCTGAGGCACCATACATCACAGAGCAGTGACAAGCCACCCTTGTTGTGTCCTGTCTGAATTCCTGACCTAGGGAATCCAGAAACATATACTGAAATGGTGGTTGTTTATACCTCTAGGGTCAGGGTGGTTTGTTATGCAGCAACAGATAACAGGAACAGCTCCTTACTTAGCCCATGGTCCTACCTGGCATTCAGCCTAATGCACAAAGACATGGACACCTGTTTCCCATAAAGGAAGCAGGAAGTTTTCTAGAAGGCTGAGAATGGCATTGGGCCAAAGGCTCTGCTGTGTGGGCTGTGCATTTGGCCCCTGGCTATAGAACTCTGCCCAGTTCCAGAGAAGGCTGAACCTGGACATGCCTGTCTTTGTTACCTGAGGTTTTAGCCTCAGTATCTGAGTGAGATCCAGGAGTTGAAAGCTTCCTCGGGAGCTGCTCAAGTCTCCTTTCATCTCCTCTGTAGCCTAGGAGCCTTCTAGCTGAGGTTGGGAGAAGGAATGAAAGATGCCCTGACACTTTTATTCTCTCCAAGTTTGTCACTTGGACCTGAGGGGACTGGCTTTAAGAGGGAAGGGGAAGACGTGGGGGGGAGTAGTGCACATGAGCAAACACACATCTTTTTGTGGCTTATCTGTCAAAGGACAGAGGACCGATTCCCAGCCGACACCAAGAATGTCATCTGGCAATGTGATGTGCAAGACGTGGCTGGCACTTTATAGTTTCACCAAGGGGTGTGGGTGAGGGGCACATTTGGCAGGCTGCCTGTGACCAGAGTCAGTATGCTGGTCTGTAACTTCTGTGATTTACAAGGAAATCAGATCTGTTTTCTCCATCCTTTGGAACCATCAAAAGACTGACCGTGCATTAAGTTGTGGGCTAATCCATGACGCACTGGAACATTTGCTGGAATTTGGAATCCTGGCTCAGCTTTACACATAAAATTCAATCAACGACAAACTCCAGTTTGCTATTTAGAACATGACCATTTTGTACTAACATGCTCTTTTTTTTTTAAAATCATAAGTCACACAGGACTCGAGATTGATAAATATTTGGCCACAGGGTAAAAGAAAACAACTTTGAGGTGAAAATACAAGTCTTGTTCTTAAGCTTGCTTCGACTTGCTGTCCAATGCAATTTAGCAATTCTCGTCTTTGAAGGGACATATTTTAGTTCAGTGGTACACCTGACCATGAACAAGACCCAAAAAAGGAACTACAGTTTGATTAGGTGGGATGAGGATTTAGAAATGAGCTTCTGGGAACTTTTCTAAAGAAGGTACTGCAAGGACTTCCAGAGAAGCCTGAGCAAACATGTCTTGTCTTGGTGGTCCAATGGAAGTGGCCTGGGGGGCGGGATCTGGACTTGTAATGTACTAATGTCCTTTTGGTGTCCATCCTCCTCTCCCAGGTCCTAGGAAGCAGCCACCTGTCTCCCAGCTGTCTGGGACTGTCTGCTGGAGCAAGTGACATCACAGTGACCAGAAACCACCTCCCCTTTGTCTGGAGCAGTTATGATGTCATTCCCTCTGGCAGCGAAGCAGGATGTTGGCAGCTGGGATTCCTCCGGGTCCTCCTGAAGTGATAATTGCCTTAGATTTTGTTATAAAGTGCAGCTGCTAATTATCTTGTTAAATCACAGCCATATACTTTTTGGATTTTTTTTCCTTTGCAATCCATTTAAACAGTCTGGGAGATTAAATAAAACCACATACCCTAAACAAAAACAAAACCCCACACAGTACACACACACACACACACACACACACACACACACACACACACACACACACACACCTCTTCTTTAAAACACCATAAGGATAATTTTTAAAAAACGAAAAGGGTGCAGATATGGCATAATTAGATTGCTTCCATTAAAAAGCCATCATTTCAACATCCTCATATAAATATCTGCATCCCGTTGCATATTTTAAGCAATTGCATAATAAGCCCCCAAGTGAAAAACAGAGCAAAACTCATTTCCTGACCACAAAAGGAGAAAGGAGTCACTATGTGCTCTGAGTTCCAAGGAGAACTGGATTACATTCCTCCCACACAGGCTGGAGGGAGATGGAGTTCATTGCTCCAGGGGAGAGAATTATGACAACGCTTAACCGCTGTGACCCATGCTGCTCCGAGCCTCTCTGCGCCTCTTCACGCCATTGGCCATTAGAAGCACGCTGCTCCCACGGAGGTCACAGGGAGGAAGGAGGGGACTCAGCCCTCTCTGTTTGGCCGGGGTGCTCCAGGCACGTGGGAAAGCCTGTCCTGGGTTTCAGCATCAACAGGTGAACGAATGTCAGCTGTGGCTCCAGCCTCCCTGCCATTACCTGTGGCTGGTCATTTTCAGTCTTCAGCTTTTTGTGGTCCTGCTGGGAGTCTGCCCAGCAGGCAGAGGAGGGAAGCAGGTGTGGGCATGGCCGGTGAGCCCTGGCACTCAGGGAGGCTGAGTGGTAAAGCCCAGAGCTGGGTCTGCATCGTTGCCGCATCACTCCCAGCTCAGGCTCAGTCTTCTCGTCTGTAAAGGGGGACTCATACTAGTTCCTGCCTCCCAGGGTGGCTGTGAGGGGTCCACGGGATCATCTTATGCAAAGATGGCACTTAGCCAGCAGCAGAGTCACACCACTATCGTAGATATGTTGCAAGGGGGCCCCCAAATTATGAAGCCCGCCTTTCGGTTCTTTCTTCTTCAGGGCAGGGATAGAGGTGACTTGCCTCAGGATGGGGTCTTGTTTGGCAGAGAGGCTAAGGCTGGGCCGCAACCAAGGATGTGCTCAAGCCCAGCTCCTCCACAGCTGCCCTGGGCTGTGACCACCTTTGGCAAAGTCACCCCATTCTGGCTCCTCCAACCTGAATTGTATGTAACCTGTTCAGCCAATCCCTCATGCCTGGGGAGAGTAGAGTGGCCACTCCTTTTTGGAAGAGCCCAGACCTGCGCCTGGTCTTCTGGCCTACCCTGAAAATAGGTGTCAGCCTGAGGTGGGCCGTGTGCTTGTAGGCACGGTTGCTGCTGGGCAGAGTAGCTAGCTTGGATTCCCTTGTGACTTCTCCCCTGGGGGCTGAAGGCTCCTCCCCAAGCAAACAGCAGGCAGGGAGCTCTGTGGGCCCCAGGGAGTTACTCCGCCCTGCCCTGGGCCAACTTTTGGGTGAGGTGGCGGGGAGGCCACCAGGGCACATCTCCTCCGGGGTCAAGTCGCTCCCCCTCCACCACAAAATGCAAACATAGAGGCACAACCCCAAGTTTAGAAAGCATCCATTTGTGTACAAAGGGGATGCGGGGGAGGGGCAGAGGACTGTTTGCAGATCGGCTTGAATATACACACAATATCTCTGTAAAGAAAGATAAGAACCCCATAGTATTGGCTGCCTCAGGAAGAGATACCTGAGTGGGTAGCTGGGATAAGGGTGGAGGAAACTCTTCATTGTCCACTTACTTGTACCTTTTGAATTTTGAGCAACGTCACCACATCAGCTATGTAAAAATAAACAAATATAAATAAATACATACAAAGTTATATATACAAAGTCATATACATACATGTGAGGGGGAATCCTCTAAAAACCAGAATTATTTTTTAGAAGGTGGGCCCCTTGTAGTACAGGCTTCCCCTGCTAGGTAAGTGTTCTAGGAACCCACTGGCATCGGTGTACCAGCTAGTGTTGTTGTGAGAGGTTGCGTTCAGCTTCAGTGAATTTTTTTTAAAGATTCTTTCAACCAGTTTGCCCACTTCATGATGGGTGATTTACGAGTGCACCTGCCCACAATGCGCTGAGTGTTCAGCAGTTTTTGACCGAAAACAGCATGACCCCCATGCCCCACACTCCCTATTCACTTGATCTTGCCCTCAGCACTTTTGTTTGCTTCCCTGGATGAAAAAAGTCCTCAAAGGGAAACATTTTGCTGATGTGGAAGAGGTGAAATCAAAAAATGGCAGACGCACTATAAGGCATTAAAATTGATGAGTTCAAAAATTGTTTTGAGCAGTGGAAAAGTGTCTTGATAGGTGTATTGCATCAAATGGAGAGTACTTTGAAGGTGACTGAAGTTTAAACATGAAGAATAAAAAAAAACATGTAAGAATAAATACACAATTTTTTACAAATAGATTCTGTTATGCGAGGGCTCCTCTTGTATATATACGCACATACCTACACACACACACACACACACACACACACACACACACACACACACACACAGTAGTATATATCTGTTATTTGTGCCTACACAGCAACCTAATTTCCTTTTGGGGTAACCACTACCCCCGGTTTGGTATTGATCTTAGCACTCCCTTCCTGTACACACATTTTGAGGGTAGGTACACGACCCGGGCCAATCAGAGCTCAGGATATCCCTGGCTGCAATGATTGGTTCAGGCTTGGGCACATGACACAAGCCAGACTAATGACAGCCCTTTCTACAACTTTTGTTGCTGCTATGGGAAAAGAGACACTCTGGTGTTTGGTATTGCACATGGATAGAATATCGGCCTGGACTGGCTAGCAACTATCTTTACTAGGAGCGAGGGGGAGATCCTGCCTTGGAATGTAGCCAACACTGAGGAAAACAGAGGGAGTGGGTAGACAGGGGGAGAGAGAGAGAGAGAGAGATAGAGAGAGAGAGAGAGAGAGAGAGAGAGAGAGAGAGAGAGAGAGAGAAAGAGACAGACAGAGAAACCAGCTGTGTTCTTTGTCATTGCTTGAAGTTCTGGATTCAGCCATGCTTGAAGTGGGCTATAATCCGTGAACTAGCAGATAACTCCTGCCCTTGTGTTTTTTTCCTTCAGTTTATTTGAGTTGGGTTTCTCTCCTTTACAACTGAGGAAGCCCTGAGTGAATATATATTTACATGAAGCTGAGTTAGGATGAAAGCAAATCTGTGGAGCAGTCCAAAGCATTAAAAGGAGTGGTAGAGAAATCCTCCTAGGAGTTTCTCAGCAAGTCCACCTTTTCCCTTGAGGATATGGGAATGGTATACATTCAAACCTGAATCTCCTAGCTGCTTTGTTTAGCATTGCCTACCAGCCCTTCTGAGCTACATCCCAGTTGTCTGATGTGGTCAGAGAGGAGGCCTTGTCCACTTGACCAAGTTCATTTAGCAGCCTTCCTCCTCCCTTCATCCTTTTGGCCACCATCTTGGTTATCTGGCACAATGCTTGAATCTGGGCAATTGAGAACACATAGCTACCCTGCATTTTGAGAAAGAGGCAGTGAGATGAGCTTGGACCAGAAATGAGAAGACCTAGGTTCAAGTCTCTATTTGCCACTTGGCCTTGGACAAGTCTTTCAAGGACTTCATTTTGAACTTCATTTTTCTCCTCTTAAAAAGAGAACCTAGCTTTCTTACCTCTGCTCTTGCCATATGACAATCTGTTCCCCGCCAGCTCCCCTTCCACCATGAGAAAAGTTTTCTCAGACCTCACTAGAAGCTGAGCAGATACCAGTGTCACACAGAACTGTGAGTCAAATAAGTCTTTTTCCTTTATAAATGACGCAGATTCAGGTATTTCTTTATAGCCACACAAAACAGATTAATGCAGAAAATTGGTAACAGGAGTGGGGTGTTGCTATAAAGATGCATAAAAATGTGGAAGTGGCTATGAAACAGGGTAACAGGCAGAGGTTGCAAGAGTCTGGAGGACTCAGAAGAAGATAGAAAGGTGGAAGAAAGTTTGGAACTTATTAGAGATTTAAGTGATTATGAGCAAAATACTGACAGGAATATGGACAGTGAAGGCCAGGCTGATGAGGTCTCAGATGGAAATGAAAAGCATATTGGGAACTGTAGCAAAGGTTACCCTTGTTACATTTTAGCAAAGAACTTGGCTGCATTGTGTCCTGTCCTGGGGCTTTGTGGAAGGGTGAACTTAAGAGTGATGACTTAGGGTAGGGTATCTGAACCTGTATTTGTATGTTCATTGCAGCCCTATTCACAATAGCAAAATCATGGAATCAACCGAAATGCCCAACAGTGATTGAATGAATAAAGAAAATGTGATACACACACACACACACACACACACACACACACACACAATGGAACACCATGCAGCCATAAAAAATAATGAAATCATGTCCTTTGCAGCAACATGGATAGAGCTGGAGATCATCAGCCTAAGCAAACTAACTCAGAAACAGAAAACCAAACACTACATGCTCTGATTTATATGCAGGACCTAAATGGCCACAAAGATGGGAAGAATAGCTACTGGTGACACCAATTGGGGGGAAGTGGGAAAAGAGGCTAGGGTTCAGAAACCACCTATTGGGCATAATGTTCACCATCTGGGGAATGGACCATCTGAGATCCAGTATCTACCACTACACAATCTGTCTATATAACATACATTCACTTGTACCTCTTGATTCTAAAAGAAAAAAAAAAGAGGCTCCAGCATACCTGTTCTGAACTCCTTGAGGACAAAATTACCATGTTTATCTTCTGGGGTTTTTTTGGTTTCTTTTTTTGAGTTGGAGTCTCACTCTGTAACCCAGGCTGGAGTGCAATGGCACAATCTCGGCTACTGCAGCCTCGACCTGCTGGACTCGGGTGACCCTTCCTCCTCAGTCTTCCAAGTAGCTGGAACTACAGGCATGCTCTACCACATCCGGCTAATTTTTTGTTTTATTGTAGAGGAGGTCTTGCCAAGTTGCCCAGGCTGGTCTCAAACTCATGAGCTCAGGCAATCCTCTCACCTCGGCCTCCCAAAGTGCTGGGATTATAGGCATCAGCCACCACGCCTGGCCCATGTTTATCTTCTTTCCCCGCTCCTTCTCTCTTCCCCTTCCTCTCTTTCTTCTCGTTTTTCTGTCCTCTGACCTTCAGATACCGAATTGAGTTAACCATACACCTCATTGCCATCCTCACTGGTCCTGGCATTGACCTCTCTTTTTCATTTTCTTGTTTTTCCTCTCTATCCCCATCCCTACTCCATTCTTCTTTTTCCATTCTACCGACGGGTCCTACACTCATTCTATTTCCTTTAAAAGATATATAGTATTATTTTGGGCTATACATGTGCTTTTAATTTATAAGAAGAGTAATTTAATATAAAGCTATAAATCTTCTTCCTTTTTCACTCAACGCGCTGCCTTAAAGATCTGTCCAAGTGCGGTATGTAAATCTGATCTTTTGCTTCTGACTGCTGCATGGAATTCTGTCATATGTATCTACCACCATCACGTGTATCACTGGGGTAAACACCTGGGGGCTTTCTGGGTCATGGGGTTGACCAGACTTCATTCCTAAGCATCTCCAGGTACTCCTTCTGAATGACAGTATCACTTTGCAATTCTACCAGCAGTGCAAAGTTCCCATTTCCCCACATCTTCTACAGCACTTGGTTTTACTCAGCTTTGTAAGTTTTGCCAGTGTTTTACATTTGAATAAATGCTGCTTTAATTTGCATTTTTCTGATAACTCATGGGGTTTGACAATCTCTTCATCTTATTATTCATTAGAGGTTTTCTATCTATTACTTGCCCATATTATTTGACCTTTTGTTTCTCACAGTTTTTCTTGGCAGGGTTTTTTTTAATCTCTGAGTTCTTTATCTATTTTGATAATAGTGAACACAGACCATACCTAATGACGACCACACACAGTGGCAATTTATGACAATCTGTAGCTTGGATATTGTGGTTTTTTTCCTTTTAAAGTCTGGTTCACTTTTTGCTTTTCAAAATTAAAAAAAATGAAGCAGAATAGTTTTGAAGTAAATGAGCCCCCCCAAATGTTCTTGTATTCCTTTTTTTGGTCTGGTTTTTTCAGAGACAAGGAAAGAGGAAAAAGGATGAAAAGATGGAGAATTTAAAAGACTGGAAAGAAAAAGGAATCTAACAGGAGAATCCAGAAGGGAAAAGAGATGCTGATCAGAGCCAGAGAGAAAGAGGAGGAGGAAGAAGAGGAGAGAGGGAAACACAAAAAGACGAGACGAAACAGAGGCACAAAGACAGGCGGCTAGAGAGAGAAAAAATGGAACAGGTTTTGAGCCTGTTCTCAACCCCTCTGTCTCACTAATCTATCTCACCATCTCCTCAGGCTCCTACTCCCTCTAGGTCTCACCTCCAAAGTCCTCTGGTTTGTTGAATCCAGAGGAACTAATTTTTGGCCCAGTAGCTGGTGTGGGCTGGATGTGACTTTCTCAACACGATGTTCAAGGCTCTGACTTCACCATGTCCAATTCCTTCTGTCTCTTGGCAAAAGCTTTACACTTCTAGCCTGTGCATTATTCTCTAGTGGTTGTTTGGGAAACCATTTGCTCCCTAGCCACATTGAATTTCCTGAGGGTAGGCTCCACTCCCTGGCTTGGCAGTCTACCTCTCCCTGGGGTTTGCGCCTTAGTACCCAGTCAATAAACGTGCTGAGAGGGTGAACGAAGGATCCCGCTGCATCGACCTTCTCAGCACACATCACACTGCAATGACCTGCTGTCAGCCAGCCGCTCAACTTCCCTGGGGTTTTTCTCATGAAATGGCTTGTCAGAACTCCAGCCTTCCAGCTAAATCCGAAGAGCTGCGGTCTCCGGGTCTGTGGAATGCTGACAGGAAGGCAAATGCGGTGGCTCATGCTTAATATGGGCGCATTTCAAACCTGCCGAAGATCTGCACAGACGCCAGTGCAGCCTCTGGGAGGAGGCGAGGCACGCGTTTGGAAGGCAGTCCACATGGCAGCAAGCATTGGCCTTGGAGTGGTCACAGGTCCCTCTGCCAAGGGAAATTGGGCAGTTCTGTGCTTTTGATAAGATGCACTTGAGCTGCCTGGTTGGGTCATCTCAAGGCTTTGTGGAAACTTTGCCAGAGATGGAAGCTCCAGAGAGGGACAAGATGCTTTCCTGGTGTTTGTTGAATGGCATTAGAATGGTGGTGTGTTTCTTCTAAACTGTGGGATTACACTTCATGATGGAACATTCTAGAAACTGGAGGGCGAGAAAAGGATGTCTTCTTAGAGTTTACAGCGGTAGCCCCGGCTGGTTCCTAAGTCAAGTTCCTTTTGTATTCATGTCCAACGATACATTGCAAATATCAAAGTGGCCCCTTTGATGAGATTAGATAATAGCGAAGACACTTAATGTTGGAGAATGCCACTTCTGGTGAACCCTAATATGATACTGTTTTCTGTTAGTCAAGAATTGAATAAATGAGAACTAGAAGAAGGGCATCTGGGCTTTGGTTTTCATTGCCCTGTAGAGCGAAGCCAGGTTGCAGAAGGCGAGCGGAGTGTGGAACTTGGACCAGCTTCATGGGGGCGGTGAGGCTGTAGTTGGTAGTGACGGCAGTAGTTCTTTTGTTCTCTTTAATTAAAGCTGCACTGGGCTCTGCTCCCTCATTTTGGATTCAGAGAGTTTTATAGCTTAACTTCTCTCCCCTTTGCTACCTGACCCTCACTCTGGGTTTGTTTTTCCAGCAAGGAGCCACAGGGACAAGGTTTTGGTCTAAGGAGGGGTTGGTGGAAGAGCAGGGGCTTCCAGGAATGGCAGCTAACTCCATCTATCCATCTATCCATCCATCCATCCATCCATCAGTTGCTAAGTGCTGACGAGGGCCTTTCCCTGTCCCCAGTGCCATGGGGCAAGAGTCGATGTCATCTAAGGCATCCTTTCTGCCCTCCAAGATCTGGTAGTCTGTGAGAGAAAGCCTCCACTTCAAAGGGTCACAGTGGAAAAGAAGGCAAGAAAGGAGACTATAGTCATGGTTCTAGAATGGTGGCTGCAGGAGTTGACTGAAAGCAGAGAAATAAGGAAGGCTTGCTGCACAAGTATTCTTGGGGTTTGCCTTGAAGGAGAGATTTGGGTAGGGGGCAGGTGGAGCAATCTGACAGGGCAGTACTACAGTAATGAGAAACCAAATGTGTGCCCTAACCTCTCTTGTCCATATCACCTGGGGTGGGGGAGCTCGACAACCCAGAGTCCTATGTCCAACCCAAACTTACTGTGGTAGATGGTTAACCAAGTTGGCTGCAACAAATTCTCCCATCCTTCAGGCCCTTTTGCAAAGTGGCTTTGACTCTCCTTCCATCAAGAGGTGGAGTCTATTTCCTTTCCCTTGGCATCCAGACTTGCTTATGGAAATGATGCCATATGACTTCTGAGACTAGGTCTTAAGAAACCAAGCAGCTTGGTCAGGTGTGGTGGCTCCCCCTGTAATCCCTGCACTCCGGGAGGCTGAGGTTGGAAGATTATATGACCTCAGGAGTTTGAGACCAGCCTAGGCAACATAGCGAGACTTTGTCTCTACAAAAGTCCCAGCTACTCTGGAGGCTGAGGCAGGATCACCTGAGCCCAGGAAGTTGAGGCTGTGGTGAGCCATGATCATGCCACTGCACTCCAGCGTGGGTGACAGAGTGAGACCTCGACTCAAAGAAACACAGCAACTTGAATTTTCACCCTCTTTTGGCCCTCTGAGACCACCATGCTCTGACGAAGCCCAGTCTAGCCAACCAGAGGGTGAAGGATCATGTGGAGGAGAACTGAGGCACCCTCACCAATAGCTGGCACCAAACTCCAGACACGTGAATAAGGTCATTTTGGACCCTCCAATCCCAGTGGATCCGTCATGTGACAGCAGCTATATGGATGAGCCCAGGAGAGACCAGCAGAAGAACCATAAGAAACAATAAATTGCTGTTTAAATCCACTAGGTTCAGGAGTGGGTTGGTTTACAACAAGATACATCAGAAACACCTACTGAATTGGAGACTAATTTTTTTTTTAGTTGGAGTCTCACTCTGCCACCCAGACTGGAGTGCAGTGGCCGCTCCCGGTCACCACAGCCTCGACCTGCTGGGCTCCGGTGATCCTTCCGCCTCAGCCTTCCGAGTAGCTGGAACTATAGGCGCGCGCTACCACGCCCAGCTAATTTTTTGATTTATTGTGGAGATGAGGTCTCACCAAGTTGCCCAGGCGGGTCTTGAACCCACGGGCTCAGGCAATTCACTCACCTTGGCCTCCCAAGGCATGGGATTACAGGCTGAGCCACCGAGCTCTGGCCGAAGTGGAGCCTTTAAGAATGCCTGGCATTCGTTTCTTCTCTGTCCCCAAATAATATTCTGATTTCCTTTGGAGAACTGTCCTTCCTCCACTCCAAGTGGTTCTGGTGGGGCTGACAATCATTTTGTCCCCAGGCTACCACTCTTCCAGCTAGTCATCCAAAGCATTCGATTCCAGGGTCACTGCAATTGATTCAGGGAGGCACAGATGGGACAAACTGAGCCAATCTGCAGCCACTCTGAGGTTTGTTATGTGAACGCTAGAAAAGACTCTTCTCTTCCTCTGGGATCTCAAGCTGTAAAGACCACAAAATCCTTAGGCCGACAAGTCCAACTTCCAACTACACAGAAAACCGGGACAGAAAGATAAAGAGAGAGCAACTGAATCCTGACAATGTTACTTGGGCCTTTGGAAATAGTGAACTGGAATTCCATAACCTTCCTTGTGATGGAACAAATGCATTCTCATTTTGCTTAAAAGAAAGGGAATTTGAGTTGAGCGTCTGTCTCTCACCTAATAAATATGGTAGCCACACCCTGCTTCCTGGAAATGCTCTTAGTACTTGTAGAAATCTGCATTCTTCTCTTTCCTTGGCCCACGACACTCATCATAGACTGCATTTGTGCTCCCCTTGTTTTACTCCATCCAAATGATAGGACTGTACAACCATCTCCATGTGACTTCGCAGGTCCTCCTAACAGAGTGGGCAGAAGGTACTTCATGCGCCATTCAGGCTGCTCAGCTGCGTGACTGGTGGCCAATGAGAAGTCAGCAGAAGTGATGTGACTATTGACTTTAAATATGCTCCTGTGGTTTGCGTTGGCCTCTTGCTTATCTGCTAGTTGCTATGGGGAAAGCCTGTGCTGGTGCCTAGAAGGCAGAGATACATGAAGCAGCCTTGAAACCAACCTGCAGCCTGGAGCTAAGCCCAGCTGAAGAAAAAAATGCTTGTTCCTGTAAGACCTTGAGACAACAGGGCTGTTTGTTATGCAGCAGTGTGGGCAGCAACCTGACTGATACAAGGCATGAGCCAGGAGCCAACAATAGTAACCATTCCCTGCTTCTCCTCAGACCACTATTGTTCTCAACCACTCAGTGCAGGTGTCTTTTCTGGCATGCCTTATGGTGTGTGGGGTTGGTTGTATCTCTGTCCAGTTCTCCAGATAGCCTGTGAGAGCCTCAAGGGCCTAGCACATAGTGAAGGCTCAATCTAGACTCAGCCACTCACTGACTGAGTGTGTGTTCCTCCTTTGCTTGTGAATGGAGGGGTGGAGGCGGGGTCTGGGGTGTGGCCAACTTATCTTTGTGCCTCCTTCTCCTCTGCGACATTTTTATTGATCTTCACATAAAGGCTGACCTTGAAGGGAGAAAGATGACAAGGGGTCGCTAGCACAGATGTTCGATTCTGGACATCACTTGGCGCTGTGTTCCTATCACTTGGGCAAGTTACTCTGCCCTTCTCGAGCATCAGTTTCCTTGTCTGTAAATGAGCACTGACTCACAGGCCTGTAGTGAGGTGCAAATGATAATGACAATGATGAGAATAATTATAGCAAACTATATCTAGAGATCTATGTGCAAAGCACATCACACATATTAGCCCTGGTGACTGCCCTATAAGGTATCTTCTTTTTTTAATTTTTTGAGTCAAGGTCTCACTGTCACATAGGCTGAAGTGCAGTGGCACAATCATGGCTCACCTTATAGCTCACGGCAGCCTTGACCCCCTGGGTTCAGGCACTCCTTCTGCCTTAGCCTCCCAAGTAGCTGGGACTACAGGTGTGTGCCACCATACCTGGCTAATTTTTAAAGTTTTTTTGTAGAGACGAGGTCTTGCTATGTTGCCTAGGCTGGTCTTGAATGCTTGGGCTCAAGCAGTCCTTCTGCTGCGGCCTTCCAAAGTGCTGGGATTACAGGTGTGAGCCACTGTGCCTGGCCGGTATCTTATTATTAATATTATTTCTAGTTTATTGATTAAGGAACTGAGGCACAGAGAGGTTGAGTAACATAACCAAAATTACACAGCAGTAAGTAGCAGAGTTAGGAATTGGACCCAGGCAGTCTAGCTTCAGAGTCTCTGCCCTCAAACCCCACATATAAAAGTACCTCCCGTAGCAGCGATAGATTTATCAGAAACAAGACCCCCATGCTGGTCACTAAAGCCTATTTTCAAATATCCCAATGTAATATCACAAAGGTTTAATCAAGTCATATCTGAGTGATGAAAAACATGGGTTTGAAAAATGGTGCCTGTGATGTATCCGGCTGTCGTAATGATGAAGCCGAATCTCCCGCACAGCCGATCTGATTGTCTCTAGAAATCATTGCTCATTAAAGCATTGGGAGAAAAATGAATCGACCCCAGAGGCCACATGGAGAGGCAGTTCCCGGGTGAGCTGCTGTAGGACAGAGCAGAACTAGGCCCCGGGCAGCTGGGGAAGCCAAAGAGAATTATATTTAACACGAAACATAAACACCATCTCAAAGGTGGATGGTGCAGAAAAATATAAATTTGATCATTGTCTGGTGACTCAGAGATCCAGTGACTTTAGAATTCCACATCCACACACTTTTAACTCTGCAGTATCTCAGATGATGAGACAAAGTTCTTCATTAAAGAATGCTGCAAGAATGGCGAAATGTTAATGGTGATGTGTCCGAGTCGGGCAGGAGAACAGAGGGTGATAACATCATAGCAGGGAACCATTGGCTGTTCGTTTCTGTGAAAATGGCCACTGGATGAGCTCTGGCCCCTCAGAGCACATCTAACAAGTCACTCTGCTGTTGGGTGGCTGCCCGCCCAGGCAAGCCACAAACGATAAACCCACGGCTGCTGGTACTCGTAATTTCCCTTCTTCCAAGGGCTCCTGAGTTTTCCAGAAGCGGAATATTTATATGTGCACTAGGCAGGAAGCAAGCTCGGCCTCTCTCATTTTAATAGATGCAGAAATGTCCACGCTGAGAGAAGCCAAACTCTACCCAAGGTCACACTGCCACAGCATGAGCTGGCAAATGGGGCATTCGGTCCTTGGCCCAAATTTCCAGGGGCGGCAAGTCCCCGCTGCTCAGCCAAGCCTAGAGAAATGGGTTTTGAAAATGCGAGCTCTGCTCCAGCTTGCCAGATCACCCCCTCTGGGGCAGGGCTTTGTCGTTGTCGTTTGCTTTACAAAGGCCTCCATCTCCTGAGGGCTGCTCCCCACGCAGGTTATAAAAAGCTCCCTCCTCACAGTGCTTCCTCTGCAATCCAGGCCCAGGCAGGGAATCTAGTCCCCTCAGCCCAGCCACTCTCATGGAAAGACATCTTCCAGTACCCTGACAGGGCGCACACAGACTTACTTGGGAGCACACATTGCACAGTTCAGTCAGTCAGCAAACATTAATGGAGCACATGCAATGACTGCATTATCATAGGGCATAATGTCAGTGTTCCTCATTTCCTTGTATACATTGTTGCCATTTTTTACAACCCCATTCCCCACTCCCATTCCCTGCAGTGTGCTTTCTTCAGTCAACACCAGGGACTTCTTTTTAGGGGATTGTCCTCAGTCTTCTGGAGTCACTTTGCCCACCCAGAGAGCCTAAAGAATCTTCGGGTGTCCACCCCTCTACCTCTCCCAGCCCCAAGGCCATATTAACCAGTGACTGGAGTGGGAGAGTCTGAAAGCCCAGCTCCCTTGCTGAGGTGTGACACACTACAGAACTCCCCCAGGCAATGGCATCTGACTTGGCACCCTACTCCTCCCCGTCTGGCTTCCCAGCTTCCTTTTTCATCTCCAGGGGAAGCACGCCCTTAATCAAAGACTCCCACATGAATTCCCAACTCAAGATCAGCTTCTGGGGATTCCCATCTATCACAGTTCTGGGTTTTGGGGATCAGGGCTGGATAAGAAAGATGTGGCAAAGTCTCTGCTCTCACGAAGGTCTTGTGCCTGGGAATGTTTCCAGAGCAGAGAGTGAACTCCAAGGTGGGGCGTGATAGCATGAGATACCCAAGATGTGGGAAGAACAGCTTAGTGAGAGAGGAGAAAGGAAGAAACCCGACAGGCATACAGATTAGGGCAGGTCTCAGTAAAAACTTCCACTGCAAGCCCCATGGACTGAAATGAGAACACCTGTTTCCGGGTCCGTGGACTGCCCCCTTTGCGTGCTTCCTCTTGATTGGCCCTTTCCAATCCTCCAGATTGGTGCATTTCAATCCTACACCAGGGTGCCTCTCTCTGATTGGTGCTACCGCCATCCAAAAATATATACCCCTGATTTCGGCCTCTGGCCGGCAACCCTCTTTTGGGTCCCTTCCCGCTGCCGGGAGCTTTCCTATCTTCTAATAAATTCTTTCTTACTCACTCTCCAGATGTCCCTCATTCTTCCTGGGTGTGAGACAAGAACCCGGAACTGCGGAACTAGAAGAGTTGCTGAACTAGAAGAGCCATACACGCCCGACTGGAAGAGCTGGACCCGCTGAGCTGAGAGAGCTTCAACACTCCTTGGGGGCCTGGCTTGCTGACCCACCGAACCAACGGAGCTGTAACACTTCTCGTGGCTCGGCTCACTGACTCCTGAACTAAGAGAGCTGTAACACTCCTTGGGGGGCTCCACAGTTGTTGGCATCCCTAAGTTCTCAGGTGTCACCGAGTTCCCATATCCGGACGTCATTGTGTCCCTGGCCACTGCATGGATCCCGGGCTGGTGGTGCAACATCCCTTGGGGGCCCAGCTCGCCAACCAGTCAGACCAAAAAACTGCGTCATTAATATGTCTAGTCAAAGTCATGTTGAGTTCACTCTCCAATATTGTCTATTTTGGTGCCTATTTCATAATGAAGAGAATATCAGTACAATGATATATTTATGTCAGGTAAATTAAATAAATGAACACAATTAGGGGGTGAGTGCTCAATGTGCTTTCATTAATACAGAAGTAAGATCCAACTGTCTGGCCACGAGAGGTGGCCAATACAGTGGCAGAGGTTAAGCGTGTCCCCGGTGGAAACGGAGAGCCCATGCTGTTTCCAGCCCGGGAATGGATTGAAGGCTGTAATCAAGCCACCCCCAAGGTCTTTTCCATTCAAAACAAGCTCTACCTCTCTAGCTTTTCCTACTAGCTTTATCTTTCTGCCCCTTCATCATTTCTGTTGCTTTTCTTTGGACCCTCTCCAAGTTCCACAGGCCTAGCATTAATTGTAAGGCCCAATATTCCTATAATTGCAGGGTAAGTATTTTTGTGCAGATCACAAGCCTGACCTCCTTTGTTATTTAGTTTGAGCTGGATTCTCCATGGACGGGGGAGAGGCATGAAACGAGTAAATATTTAATTCAGGAGAAGCCTGCGGCTTCAAAATGTTTTCCCATTTCCTCGGCGCTGGCCCACATAGCGTGGTTGCTTCCGTGGAGCGCTGGGCTGTGCCCTGCGATGAAGGACCGGCCTGCCCCGGGAACTCCAGAGCTCCTCTCAGCAGTGCCTTGAAGAGGGCTCTGAGCATTTGGGCCAATGGGAGCTCAGGAAATGACTGCACAGCAAATTGAAATCAATGAACAGAAATAAGTGGCTCGACATTTGCAGGTACTCTTCACAGCCACATTAGCGACGCAGCCATCAGCAGCTCCTGAAAATTCCCCTTGCATCTCTTGATGCTGCCAGTGGGAGGTTCTGGGCCAGGGAGGATACTCTCCCAGGGCGGGACAGGTGCTGGGGTTAAGGATTGAGGTGGGAATGGAGGGGAGGGAAGAGGAGGGTGGGGGGGATAGGCGTGTCCTCACGCAGGTGAGAGTATTCGGAGCCTGGAGGCAGGATCCAGATGTCGGAGGGGGTCATGGGCATTAGAGAGAAAAGAAGCAGGCCAGAAAGGTATTCAGAGGAACTGGCATTTGGGAAAACATCCTCTGCCCCTGAGCTGCAATGCCATGGGCCATCATCTTCATTCAGATGTGCTTAGCATGTGGGTTTCCAGTCACCATATCCTCTTTGTGAGGAGTGGCCCCAATCCGAGAGTGGGCTGGCTGGGGCTCCAATGTGCTCTGTCATAGGGTAGAGAAGCTATTTCCTGAAGCCATCTGGTTCACCCTCAGTTGTAGCATGCCTGCACCAATTGATACTTTAGCATTTAGACTTAAAAAAAAAATAAATTAATGAGACCGAGAAATGACATTTAATCAAAGGTATGAATACTGCTGCAATTAAAAGAGCGCATTAACATTCCATTACACAGGAAGGTCCTAGATACCAGAGAACTTGTTTTAAATGAGTTGTTAGTCGCTAGCTAGTGGAGGAAGCTCCAAAACATTAGTAAATGACAGTAATCATGTTCAAGATAGTTGAGCACTTACAATATGCAAAGTGATTTAAGAACTTTAGGTGACTGGGCGTGGTGGCTCACGCCTATAATCCCAGCACTTTGGGAGGCCAAGGTGAGAGAATTGCCTGAGCTCATGGGTTCAAGACCAGCCCAAGCAACTTGGCGAGACCTCATCTCTACAATAAAATAAAAAATTAGCCGGGAATGGTGGCGCATACCTATAGTTCCAGCTCCTTGGAAGGCTGAGGCAGAAGGATCGCTGGAGCCCAGCAGGTCGAGGCTGCGGTGGCTGTGAGCATGCCACTGCACTCAGCCTGGGTGACAGAATGAGACTCCAACTCAAAAATAAAAAAAGAACTTTAGATGAAGTCCTTTCTCAATAGGATTATCTCCAAGTAAAACTGCCTTTCTTACATTTCCACAAATTTCAAGGAGTATTCACACATTCACCCACCCATGCATGCATGCATCCATCCATTCTCCAAACATCAAACCATCCACCCACCCATCATCTGACCATTCATCCGTCCATCCGTCCGTCCGTCTGCCCGTCCATCCATCCATCCATTCATCCATCCATGTAACATGGGCCAGGCACTGTGCTAGGCACAGGGGATGCACAGAGAAGTAAGATGTTCTTGCACTCAAGGATTCAGGGTCTACTGGAAAATTTTTGAATTATGCCTTTAATTCAAACCCAAGTAAATTTCGGTGGCATGTGAGAATCACACACTTAAACCTAACACAGAGCTGAGTGTTCCAGTCGATGAGAGAAGATCATAGAGGTGATACATCTCCAGGCAAGAAAAGCCACTTGTGTTCTCTGACTTTAACAACTTGAATTCCCGCCTGTTCCTCAGCAATGTTTTTTGTTTGTTTTCTAGTTTTTTTTTTTTAGTTGGAGTCTCACTCTGTCGCCCAGACTAGAGTGCAGTGACCACTCCCGGCCACTGCAGCCTCGACCTGCTGGGCTCTGGCGATCCTTGCGCCTCAGCCTTCCAAGTAGCTGGAACTACGGTCACACACTACCACATCCAGCTAATTTTTTTTTTTATTGTAGAGATGAGGTCTTGCCAAGTTGCCCAGGCGGGTCTTGAACCCGCGGGTTCAGGAAATCCACTCACCTCTCAGCAATGTTTTTATACTCATTTCCATGACTGTGCCTGGACCCCAAGAGTCTACCATTCCTTTTTCTCCTCAGGTCTATTGTGGGCACACATATCTCTCTCCCTTGGCAAAGTAGGCAGGTCACCAGAAAAGCTAAGGACAAAAAGAAATCCTAAAGCATAAATATCTAAGAATGCATGACTATCTGTTTATAGAGCAAGAATGCCTTATTCTAAGAATTCTGGTAGGATAATCTGAGCTTCTCAGCACACAGAATTTCTTTGTCCTGAGATTATATCACTCTAGGTGCTTTCTGGATGGCTGCTACCTATAGGTGGGCTACCTGGCTTCCTTCTCTGCCAGCTCCTGCTTTTCTTGTCCCTACAGTCTCTTGGCTTAGCCATGTTGTAAAAAGCAACCACAGGCTGGGCTCGGTGGTTCATCCTGTAATCCCAGCACTTTGGGAGACCGAGGCGAGTGGATTGCCTGAGCCTGTAGGTTTGAGACTAGCCCGGGCACTTGGTGAGACTTTGTCTCTACAATACATTTTTAAAAATTTGCCAGGCGTGGTAGCGGCACCTGTAGTTCCCACCTTGGAAGGCTGAGGCAGAAGGATTGCCGGAGCCCAGCAGGTTGACACTGAGGAGGCTGTGAGTGTGCCACTGCACTCCAGCCTGGGTAACAGTGAGACTCCAATTCAAAAGAAAAAAAAAAGATTAAAAAAAAAACCCCACAAAATCCCAGTGGCACAATCATAAGCATTTATTTCTCTCACACATAGGGCATCTCTGTTCATTTAGACTGCTCAGCTGGGCTTGGCTCTAAGCTGCAAGTTGGTTCCAGATTTTGCTCTATCTTTCTTGAACCAGCAGGAAGGCTGGCCAATGGCATAGGCACAAGAAGGCAAGCAGAAACAACAAGTGAGGCCTCTTAAGGTCTAAGCTCAGAACTGGCACGGTTGCTTCTGGCTACATTTCATTGACCAAAGTCATACGGCCAAGCTCAAAGTCAAATGAGGGGAAGTAAAACAGACTATCAAGTTGCACGACAAAGGGTGTGGATGAAGGGAAAGGGAAAGGATCAGGTCCCATAATTTCATTTATCAGCAGTGGAAATTTCAAAAATAAATATACAGTATTTAGATTTTATAATCCTTACAACAGCTCCAAGTACAGCTGGTCCCCAACTTACAAGGGTTCCACTTACAATTTTTTGACTTTTCAATGGGTGAAAGTGATACACATTCAGTAGAAACACCACTTTGGGCCAGGCTCGGTGGCTCAGCCTGTAATCCAGCGCTTTGGGAGGTTGAGGTGAGTTGATTGCCTGAGCCCGCGGGTTCAAGACCCGCCTGGGCAACTTGGCGAGACCTCATCTCTACAATAAATCAAAAAATTAGCCAGGCGTGGTAGCGCGTGCCTGTAGTTCCAACTACTCGGAAGGCTGAGGCGGAAGGATCCCCGGAGCCCAGCAGGTCGAGGCTGCGGTGACCGGAAGCGGCCACTGCACTCCAGTCTGGGCGAGAGTGAGACTCCAACTCAAAACAAAACAAAACAAAACACTACTCGAGCACCCACAACCAGTCTGTTTTTTAATTTCAGTACAGAGTTCAATAAATTATATGAGATATCCAACTCTTTAGTATAAAATAGGCTTTGTGTTATTTATTATAAAGTAGGCAAACGTAAGTGTTCTGAGCACATTTGAGGTAGGCTAGGCTAAGCTATGATGTTTGCTAAGTTAGGTGTATTAAATGAATTTTTGACTTAACGATATTTTCAACGATGGGCTTATTAGGGTGCAACCCTATTGTAAATCGAGGAACACCTGTATAGGTGATTATAGTGTGCCCAATTTTACAAAGCAACCATTGACACTTACAGTAGCTAAGCGACTTGGGCAAAGTCCCCCAGCCCATCTGCATGGCTGGTTTTCCTCAGCACAGCCTGGCAGTCCAGGAATAAGTCTCCTGTCCAGCCAGCCTCCTTCCTGAACTGCTCCAGATGTCACTTTCCCATTTCAATGACCTCCTCCCCCAGGGCATTTTCTGTTTTCAGTCCGGGAGTCCTCCAGCTTCTGGTCTCATTTGCATAGCTGAGCTGATTAACATCTGCTGAACCCAATGAAAGCTTGGCCATGCAGGCCTTGGTTGCTCCGTTCTCTTCTCTCTGCAGAGTTTTGTGTAGCTCCCCCAAGAGGAATGGTTTGCAAAGCGCCAACATTATTATCCATAATGTATAAAGCCCTCAAACATATATTGATTGACACTAATACAACATGTAGTAAAATGGAGGGTCATTCTCTCACATGGGTGGAAATGTTCTGGGTATAAATTACCTTTATAACTATCAGGCAAACGCCTGCTAACATTATGGTGGCCTTTCATCAGCCTCCAGGCTATGCAGTTGGAATCTTCACGTCTATTGGTCGCATTTTCGTTTTAGCTACATGTATTTGTATAAAATGCTGCCTTTTAAATTTCTTTTTATTTGTTCATTAGTGAGGGAAAAACATAGCTTTTAGCATTGGCTTTGGGTTATGAATGAGAGATTGTATTGTTACATAAGAGAGGTAGTTTGAAATCAAACGAAATCATTACAACAAGCAAAAATAAGTGCGGCTTCCTTCCCAAACACTAGTCTCTGTTTTGTTCATGCTCTACATGCAAATAATTGAAGCAGTGAAATCGTTCTACAAGGCTTTTTACGAACAAACAGAAGTTTCTGGCAAACCCGCCCTCCTTCCCTTTTCATTTCCTTTGGCTATTTCTTTGGGCATTTACCTCTCTCACTCTAAATAACACCCTTACACGGCTACCTCCGGATTTCGCAGTTTGGGGCCTTCTAATGACTATTGACTTCCGATGACGGAATATGAGAGTTTAGTTTTTTTTCACCATCCTCACCAACACTTATTCTTCCTTGTCTCCCTTTCTCTCAAAACACTTGTATTCTGATTTAAGTTAGATCCATATCCAGCATTGGCGTGATTATGACTATGCAAACAATATTCATAGCAGAGCCATGCTGCACACAGTTCAGTTTTCTCACTTTCTCCCCAGGGTAGACAATCAGCAAAGATGGCTGTAATAATTCCTCCCCTGAATGCCGCTCCTCAGCCTCTTGGTTGGTTTCTCTGGTTCTTAAATCTGAGCTCAGCCACGTGAATTGCTTTGGTCAATGGGACACTGTATTTGTTTCCTGCTGCTGCTGTAACAAATTGCCACACACTTAGTGACTTAAAACAACACAGTTTTATTCTCTTATAATTCTGGAAGTCAGAAATCTGAAATCACTTCTACTGAGCTAAAGTCAAAAGTGGTGGCTTTTGGAGTTGCCTTTTCTGAAAGCTTGGAAGGGTCAGTCTGTCTCCTTGCTTTTTTCAGCTTCTAGTGGTCGCCTGCATTTCTTGACTTGTGGCCTCTTCCTCCATCTTTAAAGTGCATCACTCCAATCTCTGCTTCCATCATCACATCACCCTCTCCTCTGGCTCTGCCTCTACCTGTCTCCTTCTTAGAGGGACCATTGTGATTACATCAGACATCCCCTAGCTAATCAAGGATAACGCCTCCATCTCAAGATCCTCGACTTAATCACATCTGCAAAATCTCTTTTGCCATATGAGGTCACATTCATAGTTTCAGGGAAGTATGTGGACATATTTGAGGGGCTGTTGTTATTCAGCCTGCCACAAACATTAGCAGATGTGGGGCAGATTGAATCCTGAAGCCATGATGTGAGCTATCATGCCAATGAAGCCACATGGGTTCACAGAAAACTGAGACCTCCCCGCCAACAACCTGGCAACTGTCAGCCATGGTGGTTATCTTGGGCTGTCTTGGGCCACCAGCCTCAGTTGAATCACCATAAGCTGCAAAAGTGACTGTAGGTAAGACCAGAAGAACCACTTAGATGAGCCCAGCCCAAGTTGTTAATCCACAAAGTTGTGACCAAATAAAGTGGTGGTGGTTCTAAGTCACTAAATTTTTGAGTTGTTGGTTACACAGCAGTAGATATCTGAGACATTTTCCTATGTACTTATTACTAATTCAACTCCCAAATCTCCACTTGCTGTCTAAATCTCCTCTTAATATAATCAAACACATACAATATTCTGTTCCCTCATCTTGGAGACATCACTTCTGGAATCTTCTGGCCTACTGTAATCTAGACTCTCCCCACCCCCCAATCCTGTCATACAACTATCCTCGTGAGTCTTTACAATCTTCCTGGTATCCTCTTTCTTTCTTTCTTGTTATAAGTTTATTTGCTTTATTTATTTATTTTTCGAGTTGGAGTCTCACTCTGTCGCCCAGACTGGAGTGCAGTGGCATGCTCCCGGCCACCGTAGCCTCGACGTACTGGGCTCCAGCGATCCTTCCACCTCAACCTTCCAAGTAGCTGGAACAACAGGCGTGCACTAGCATGCCCGGCTAATTTTTTAATTTATTGTAGAGATGAGGTCTCACCAAGTTGCCCAGGCGGGTCTCGAACCCATGCTCTGCACTGGATTTTCTGTTCCCTAAATCCCATGTCTTCCTCCTTCTTGGTAGATGCCCTTGTTTTGGTGAGCACATCCTCCATTAGCTTCCTGAGAAAGAATGTAAAATTTTAAGGTACTTCGTGGTTGCAAATGTCTTTGTACATCCTCATATTAGTATATTTAAATATTTTTTCTGGGTATAAGATGCTGAGTTGGAAATCATTTATTTTTGTCATTTTGAATGCATTAGCTTCCAGCTGCTATTGAGAACTGCAACACAGTTCTGATTCTTTTTTTTTTTTTTTTTTTTTAATCAGAGTCTCATTCTGTCACCCAGGCTGGAGTGCTGTGGTACGATCATGACTCCACCTCCTGGGCTCAGGCGATCCTTCCACCTTAGTCTCCCAAGTAGCTGGGACCACAGGCACATGCCACCACATCCAGCTAATTGTTTTATTCTTTGTAGGGATAAGGTCTTGCTATGTTGCCCAGGCTAGTCTCAAACTCCTGGGCTCAAGCGATCTTCCTGCCTCAGCCTCCCAAAGTGCTGAGATTACAGGCATGAACTACTGTGCCCGGGCTGATTCTTCAACGTTTTAATGCAATCCATATTTTTTCCCCTTTGGAAGCCTTTAGGGCCTTCTCTTTGTCCTGGATTCTAAACTTTCACAGTGGTGTGCCTTCGTGTAGATCCATTTCCGTTGGGTTGGATACATACTCTCAATCTGGAAATTCATATTCTCAAGTTCTAAGAAACTTTCTTGAATTCTTTTCTCTGAAGATATACCCTTCATTTTCTCTCCTCTTTCTATGGAAAGGCTATTATTTAGGTATTGAACCTCCCAGAGTGATCCTTTAATTTTAATTTCCATCTCATTGTCTTTTCTGCTGTACTTTCTGGAAACTTTCCTCAAGTTTATCTTTCAACAGTGCTAACGGCTTTTTAATTTCTTCTTTTTCAATTTGCAGGAGGTTTTTTGTTTTGTTTTTGGGTTTTCCACATGTTCTTCTTAAATACTATCCTGTTCTTGCTTCAGGGATGCAAAATTATTTGGTTAGAGTGCAGACTCTTGCCAGATTGCTTGGGTTTAGATCCAACCCTACTAATAGCATAAACTTGGGGGATTTCTTTAATCTCTTTGGGTCTTAGTTTTCTTGTCTTTAAAATGAGAGGTAGTCATTCTTTTTACCTTTTAGGATTACTGAGAGGATTAAATGAGTTAATTCATGTAAAGGACTTGGAATAGTATCTCCATATAGTAAACACTCAGATTTTAGCTATCATCACCATCTTATTTCTCTGTTAATATTAACAATAGTTTTCAGTTTCTTCTCACTGCTTAGTGTTTGTTGCTGCTGAAGTATCCTTTTTTGCTGATTGACTTTGGCATCTCTTTTTCAAGTTAGAGACTTCCTGCAAGTGTTTGTTGACCCTTGGCTGTCGATTCATATTTAAGAGTCCATGTCAGTATTTTTAGACATTTCTTCTTGAGCTGGTCAGAATCCTCAGAATAGGATAGTCCAGTTTCCTACCTGCGGGGTGGGGGTGGGAGTGAGGTGGTGTATAAGTCTGCCTACCATCATTCTGGGAAGGATTGAGGAATAGAATAGGTATTTTTGATATGTGGCATGTTGATGTCACTTAACTCTTTTTACCTTCAAATCTACCTGGTCACCTCCCCACCGGAGTTCTTCATTTTCGTGCTCTCTAGGGATCATGCCTCCCATGGAAAGGACAAGAGTTTGTCTGTGTAAAGTTGAGTAGGGAACCTGGGGTGTGGTCTTCTAAACAGACTTTTAGCCAATTCCTTTATCATCAGCATCCCATTTACTGTTACTTCTAGAAGCATCTAATGTCACTTAATTCCAGGCTTTGGGGCAGATCTATGGTGCATATGAGGTCCTGGACTGTCCTCCACCCAAGTGCTCGCTTAGTGTTCACTTTCTTAACTTTGCTGAGGAGTTCCTACTTATTCACTTGCTTTCCTTATTCCAAAAACGTTGTTGCTTTGCCATCTTTCCATGTCTCTGCCTCTGTGGGTTGTCTTTCTAAAAATTCACTTTCTGTTGTTTAGAGATGCTTCAAGAGGATGCGAAGGTAAATGCATGTGTTCCGTCCACCATCTTTAAACAGAAATCTTCACTAAACTTTTGTTTTAGATGGAAAGGCATACTTAGGCCAGGCGTGGTGGCTCATGCCTATAATTTCAGCACTTTGGGAGGCCGAGGTGAGAAGATTGCCTGAGCCCACGGGTTCGAGGCCAGCCTGGGCAACTTGGCGAGATCTCATCTCTACAATAAATTTTTTTAAAAAATTAGCTGTGCCGGGTGCGGTGGCTCAACCTGTAATCCCGCACTTTGGGAGGCCGAGGTGAGTGGATTGCCTAAGCCTGCGGGTTCAAGACCCGCCTAGGCAACTTGGTGAGACCTCATCTCTACAGTAAAATAAAATAAAATAGATTAGCTGGGCGTGGTAGCGCGCGCCTGTAGTTCCAGCTACTTGGAAGGCTGAGGCGGAGGATCGCCGGAGCTCAGCAGTCGAGGCTG